>NW_023367026.1:0-60132 GCF_902167145.1 Zea mays | reverse complement strand
AGATCACATTCTTGGATTTCTGGTGGAGACCATTTCTTGGGCAAAAATCCGAATGTGTTAGCCTTTGGTATTTTTGAAAATGGTCATTCATGGCTATTTTCGACAAAAATGGGGGTTGTGTGGCCATTGATCTTCGACCAGAGGCTCATACACCTCACTACACATATGTTTCCTTGCCATAGATCACATTCTTGGATTTATGGTGGAGACCATTTCTTGGTCAAAAATCCGTAGGTGTTAGCCTTCAGTGTCATTGAAAATGGTCGTTCATGGCTATTTTCGACAAAAATTAGGGTTGTGTGGCCATTGATCGTCGACCAGAGGCTCATACACCTCACCCCACATATGTTTCCTTGCCATAGATCACATTCTTGGATTTCTGGTGGAGACCATTTCTTGGTCAAAAATCCGTATGTGTTAGCCTTCGGTATTATTGAAAATGGTCATTCATGGCTATTTTCGGCAAAATGGGGGTTGTGTGGCCATTGATCGTCGACCAGAGGCTCATACACCTCACCCCACATATGTTTCCTTGCCATAGATCACATTCTTGGATTTCTGGTGGAAACCATTTCTTGGTCTAAAATCCGTAGGTGTTAGCCTCTAGTATTATTGAAAATGGTCGCTCATGGCTATTTTCAAGGTCGCTCATGGCTATTTTCATAAAAAATGGGGGTTGTGTGGCCATTGATCATCGACCAGAGGCTCGTAAACCTCACCCCGACCATTTCTTGGTCAAAAATCCGTAGGTGTTAGCCTTTGGTATTATTGAAAATGGTCGTTCATGGCTATTTTCGACAAAAATGGGGGTTGTGTGGCCATTGATCGTCGACCAGACGCTCATACACCTCACCCCACATATGTTTCCTTGTCGTAGATCACATTCTTGGATTTCTGGTGGAGACCATTTCTTGGTTAAAAATCCGTAGGTCTTAGCCTCTAGTTTTATTGAAAATGGTCGCTCATGGCTATTTTCATAAAAAATGGGGGCTGTGTGGCCATTGATCATCGACCAGAGGCTCATACACCTCACCCCACATATGTTTCCTTGCCATAGATTACATTCTTGGATTTCTGGTGGAAACCATTTCTTGGTTAAAAACTCGTAAGTGTTAGCCTTCGGTATTATTGAAAATGGTCATTCATGGCTATTTTCGACAAAAATGGGGGTTGTGTGGCCATTGATCATCGACCAGAGGCTCGTACACCTCACCCCACATATGTTTCCTTGCCATAGATCACATTCTTGGATTTCTGGTGGAGACCATTTCTTGGTCAAAAATCCGTACGTGTTAGCCTTTGGTATTTTTGAAAATGGTCACTCATGGCTATTTTCGACAAAAATGGGGGTTGTGTGGCCATTGATCATCGACTAGAGGCTCATACACCTCACCCCACATATGTTTCCTTGCCATAGATCACATTCTTGGATTTCTGGTGGAGACCATTTCTTGGTCAAAAATCCGTAGGTGTTATCCTTCGGTATTATTGAAAATGGTCGTTCATGGCTATTTTCGACAAAAATGGGGGTTGTGTGGCCATTGATCATCGACCAGACGCTCATACACCTCACCCCACATATGTTTCCTTGCCATAGATCACATTCTTGGATTTCTAGTGGAGACCTTTTCTTGGTCCAAAATCCTTAGGTGTTAGCCTCTAGTATTATTGAAAATGGTCGCTCATGGCTATTTTCAAGGTCGCTCATGGCTATTTTCATAAAAAATGGGGGTTGTGTGGCCATTTATCATCGACTAGAGGCTCATACACCTCACCACACATATGTTTCCTTGCCATAGATTACATTCTTGGATTTCTGGTGGAAACCATTTCTTGGTTAAAAACTCGTACGTGTTAGCCTTCGGTATTATTGAAAATGGTCATTCATGGCTATTTTCGGCAAAATGGGGGTTGTGTGGCCATTGATCGTCGACCAGAGGCTCATACACCTCACCCCACATATGTTTCCTTGTCGTAGATCACATTCTTGGATTTCTGGTGGAGACCATTTCTTGGTCAAAAATCCGTAGGTGTTAGCCTTCGATATTATTGAAAATGGTCATTCATGGCTATTTTCGGCAAAATGGGGGTTGTGTGGCCATTGATCGTCGACCAGAGGCTCATACACCTCACCCCACATATGTTTCCTTGTCGTAGATCACATTCTTGGATTTCTGGTGGAGACCATTTCTTGGTCAAAAATCCGTAGGTGTTAGCCTTCGATATTATTGAAAATGGTCGTTCATGGCTATTTTCGACAAAAATGGGTGTTGTGTGGCCAATGATCATCGACCAGAGGCTCATACACCTCACCCCACATATGTTTCCTTGCCATAGATCACATTCTTGGATTTCTGGTGGAGACCATTTCTTGGTCAAAAATCCGTAGGTGTTAGCCTTCGGTATTATTGAAAATGGTCGTTCATGGCTATTTTGGACAAAAATGGGGGTTGTGTGGCCATTGATCATCGACCAGACGCTCATACACCTCACCCCACATATGTTTCCTTGCCATAGATCACATTCTTGGATTTCTGGTGGAGACCATTTCTTGGTCTAAAATCCGTAGGTGTTAGCCTCAAGTATTATTGAAAATGGTCGCTCATGGCTATTTTCAAGGTCGCTCATGGCTATTTTCATAAAAAATGGGGGTTGTGTGGCCATTTATCATCGACTAGAGGCTCATAAACCTCACCCCACATATGTTTCCTTGCCATAGATCACATTCTTGGATTTCTGGTGGAGACCATTTCTTGGTCAAAAATCCGTAGGTGTTAGCCTTCGGTATTATTGTAAATGATCGTTCATGGCTATTTTCGACAAAAATGGGGGTTGTGTGGCCATTGATCATCGACCAGAGGCTCGTCCACCTCACCCCCCATATGTTTCCTTGCAATAGATCACATTCTAGGATTTCTGGTGGAGACCATTTCTTGGTCTAAAATCCGTAGGTGTTAGCCTCTAGTATTATTGAAAATGGTCGCTCATGTCTATTTTCAAGGTCGCTCATGGCTATTTTCATAAAAAATGGGGGTTGTGTGGCCATTTATCATCGACTAGAGGCTCATAGACCTCACCCCACATATGTTTCCTTTCCATAGATTACATTCTTGGATTTCTGGTGGAAACCATTTCTTGGTTAAAAACTCGTACGTGTTAGCCTTCGGTATTATTGAAAATGGTCATTCATGGCTATTTTCGGCAAAATGGGGGTTGTGTGGCCATTGATCGTCGACCAGAGGCTCATACACCTCACCCCACATATGTTTCCTTGTCGTAGATCACATTCTTGGATTTCTGGTGGAGACCATTTCTTGGTCAAAAATTCGTAGG
Organism: Zea mays; assembly: GCF_902167145.1. Lineage (NCBI taxonomy): Eukaryota > Viridiplantae > Streptophyta > Magnoliopsida > Poales > Poaceae > Zea > Zea mays. The sequence goes on along the minus strand of NW_023367026.1, from coordinate 56,799 downwards.
TGTTAGCCTTCGGTATTATTGAAAATGGTCGTTCATGGCTATTTTCGACAAAATGGGGGTTGTGTGGCAATTGATCATCGACCAGAGGCTCATACACCTCACCCCACATATGTTTCCTTGCCATAGATCACATTCTTGGATTTCTGGTGGAGACCATTTCTTGGTCAAAAATCCGTACGTGTTAGCCTTTGGTATTTTTGAAAATGGTCATTCATGGCTATTTTCGACAAAAATGGGGGTTGTGTGGCCATTGATCATCGACTAGAGGCTCATACACCTCACCCCACATATGTTTCCTTGCCATAGATCACATTCTTGGATTTCTGGTGGAGACCATTTCTTGGTCAAAAATCCGTACGTGTTAGCCTTTGGTATTTTTGAAAATGGTCATTCATGGCTATTTTCGACAAAAATGGGGGTTGTGTGGCCATTGATCATCGACTAGAGGCTCATACACCTCACCCCACATATGTTTCCTTGCCATAGATCACATTCTTGGATTTCTGGTGGAGACCATTTCTTGGTCAAAAATCCGTAGGTGTTAGCCTTCGGTATTATTGTAAATGGTCATTCATGGCTATTTTCGACAAAAATGGGGGTTGTGTGGCCATTGATCATCGACCAGAGGCTCATACACCTCACCCCACATATGTTTCCTTGCCATAGATCACATTCTTGGATTTCTGGTGGAGACCATTTCTTGGTCAAAAATCCGTAGGTCTTAGCCTCTAGTATTATTGAAAATGGTCTCTCATGGCTATTTTCATAAAAATTGGGGGTTGTGTGGCCATTGATCATCGACCAGAGGCTCGTACACCTCACCCCATATATGTTTCCTTGCCATAGATCACATTCTTGGATTTCTGGTGGAGACCATTTCTTGGTCAAAAATCCGTAGGTGTTAGCCTTCGATATTATTGAAAATGGTCGTTCATGGCTATTTTCGACAAAAATGGGGGTTGTGTGGCAATTGATCATCGACCAGAGGCTCATACACCTCACCCCACATATGTTTCCTTGCCATAGATCACATTCTTGGATTTCTGGTGGAGACCATTTCTTGGTCAAAAATCTGTAGGTCTTAGCCTCTAATATTATTGAAAATGGTCGCTCATGGCTATTTTCATAAAAAAATGGGGTTTGTGTGGCCATTTATCATCGACTAGAGGCTCATAAATCTCACCCCACATATGTTTCCTTGCCATAGATCACATTCTTGGATTTCTGGTGGAGACCATTTCTTGGTCAAAAATCCGTAGGTGTTAGCCTTCGGTATTATTGAAAATGGTCGTTCATGGCTATTTTCGACAAAAATGGGGGTTGTGTGGCCATTGATCATCGACCAGACGCTCATACACCTCACCCCACATATGTTTCCTTGCCATAGATCACATTCTTGGATTTCTGGTGGAGACCATTTCTTGGTCTAAAATCCGTAGGTGTTAGCCTCTAGTATTATTGAAAATGGTCGCTCATGGCTATTTTCAAGGTCGCTCATGGCTATTTTCATAAAAATGGGGGTTGTGTGGCCATTTATCATCGACTAGAGGCTCATAAACCTCACCCCACATATGTTTCCTTGCCATAGATTACATTCTTGGATTTCTGGTGGAAACCATTTCTTGGTTAAAAACTCGTACGTGTTAGCCTTCGGTATTATTGAAAATGGTCATTCATGGCTATTTTCGGCAAAATGGGGGTTGTGTGGCCATTGATCGTCGACCAGAGGCTCATACACCTCACCCCACATATGTTTCCTTGTCGTAGATCACATTCTTGGATTTCTGGTGGAGACCATTTCTTGGTCAAAAATCCGTAGGTGTTAGCCTTCGATATTATTGAAAATGGTCGTTCATGGCTATTTTCGACAAAATTTGGGGTTGTGTGGCCATTGATCATCGACCATAGGCTCATACACCTCACCCCACATATGTTTCCTTGCCATAGATCACATTCTTGGATTTCTGGTGGAGACCATTTCTTGGTCAAAAATCCGTAGGTGTTAGCCTTCGGTATTATTGTAAATGGTCATTCATGGCTATTTTTGACAAAAATGGGGGTTGTGTGGCCATTGATCATCGACGAGAGGCTCATATACCTCACCCCACATATGTTTCCTTGCCATAGATCACATTCTTGGATTTCTGGTGGAGACCATTTCTTGGTCAAAAATCCGTAGGTCTTAGCCTCTAGTATTATTAAAATGGTCGCTCATGGCTATTTTCATAAAAAATGGGGGTTGTGTGGCCATTGATCATTTTCAAAAATACCAAAGGCTAACACGTACGGATTTTTGACCAAGAAATGGTCTCCACCAGAAATCCAAGAATGTGATCTATGGCAAGGAAACATATGTGGGGTGAGGTTTATGAACCTCTAGTCGATGAAAATGGCCACACAACCCCCATTTTTTATGAAAATAGCCATGAGCGACCTTGAAAATAGCCATGAGCGACCATTTTCAATAATACTAGAGGCTAACACCTACGGATTTTAGACCAAGAAATGGTCTCCACCAGAAATCCAAGAATGTGATCTATGGCAAGGAAACATATGTGGGGTGAGGTGTATGAGCGTCTGGTCGATGATCAATGGCCACACAACCCCCATTTTTGTCGAAAATAGCCATGAACGACCATTTTCAATAATACCGAAGGCTAACACCTACAGATTTTTGACCAAGAAATGGTCTCCACCAGAAATCCAAGAATGTGATCTATGGCAAGGAAACATATGTGGGGTGAGGTGTATGAGCCTCTGGTCGATGATCAATGGCCACACAACCCCCATTTTTGTCGAAAATAGCCATGAACGACCATTTTCAATAATATCGAAGGCTAACACCTACGGATTTTTGACCAAGAAATGGTCTCCACCAGAAATCCAAGAATGTGATCTACGACAAGGAAACATATGTGGGGTGAGGTGTATGAGCCTCTGGTCGACGATCAATGGCCACAGAACCCCCATTTTGCCGAAAATAGCCATGAGAGACCATTTTCAATAATATTAGAGGCTAAGACCTACGGATTTTTGACCAAGAAATGGTCTCCACCAGAAATCCAAGAATGTGATCTATGGCGAGGAAACATATGTGGGGTGAGGTGTATGAGCCTCTGGTCGATGATCAATGGACACACAACCCCCATTTTTGTCGAAAATAGCCATGAACGACCATTTTCAATAATACCGAAGGCTACCACCTACGGATTTTTGACCAAGAAATGGTCTCCACTAGAAATCCAAGAATGTGATCTATGGCAAGGAAACATATGTGGGGTGAGGTGTACGAGCCTCTGGTCGATGATCAATGGCCACAGAACCCCCATTTTGCCGAAAATAGCCATGAACGACCATTTTCAATAATACCGAAGGCTAACACCTACGGATTTTTGACCAAGAAATGGTCTCCACCAGAAATCCAAGAATGTGATCTATGGCAAGGAAACATATGTGGGGTGAGGTGTACGAGCCTCTGGTCGATGATCAATGGCCACAGAACCCCCATTTTGCCGAAAATAGCCATGAACGACCATTTTCAGTAATACCGAAGGCTAACACGTACGAGTTTTTGACCAAGAAATGGTCTCCACCAGAAATCCAAGAATGTGATCTATGGCAAGGAAACATATGTGGGGTGAGGTGTATGAGCCTCTGGTCGATGATCAATGGCCACACAACCCCCATTTTTGTCGAAAATAGCCATGAACGACCATTTTCAATAATACCGAAGGCTAACACCTACGGATTTTTGACCAAGAAATGGTCTCCACCAGAAATCCAAGAATGTGATCTATGGCAAGGAAACATATGTGGGGTGAGGTGTACGAGCCTCTGGTCGATGATCAATGGCCACAGAACCCCCATTTTGCCGAAAATAGCCATGAACGACCATTTTCAATAATACCGAAGGCTAACACGTACGAGTTTTTGACCAAGAAATGGTCTCCACCAGAAATCCAAGAATGTGATCTATGGCAAGGAAACATATGTGGGGTGAGGTGTATGAGCCTCTGGTCGATGATCAATGGCCACACAACCCCCATTTTTGTCGAAAATAGCCATGAACGACCATTTTCAATAATATCGAAGGCTAACACCTACAGATTTTTGACCAAGAAATGGTCTCCACCAGAAATCCAAGAATGTGATCTATGGCAAGGAAACATATGTGGGGTGAGGTGTACGAGCCTCTGGTCGATGATCAATGGCCACAGAACCCCCATTTTGCCGAAAATAGCCATGAACGACCATTTTCAATAATACCGAAGGCTAACACGTACGAGTTTTTGACCAAGAAATGGTCTCCACCAGAAATCCAAGAATGTAATCTATGGCAAGGAAACATATGTGGGGTGAGGTTTATGAGCCTCTAGTCGATGATAAATGGCCACACAACCCCCATTTTTTATGAAAATAGCCATGAGCGACCTTGAAAATAGCCATGAGCGACCATTTTCAATAATACTAGAGGCTAACACCTACGGATTTTAGACCAAGAAATGGTCTCCACCAGAAATCCAAGAATGTGATCTATGGCAAGGAAACAAATGTGGGGTGAGGTGTATGAGCGTCTGGTCGATGATCAATGGCCACACAACCCCCATTTTTGTCGAAAATAGCCATGAACGACCATTTTCAGTAATACCGAAGGCTAACACCTACGGATTTTTGACCAAGAAATGGTCTCCACCAGAAATCCAAGAATGTGATCTATGGCAAGGAAACATATGTGGGGTGAGGTGTATGAGCCTCTAGTCGATGATCAATGGCCACACAACCCCCATTTTTGTCGAAAATAGCCATGAATGACCATTTTCAAAAATACCAAAGGCTAACACGTATGGATTTTTGACCAAGAAATGGTCTCCACCAGGAATCCAAGAATGTGATCTATGGCAAGGAAACATATGTGGGGTGAGGTGTATGATCCTCTGGTCGATGATCAATGGCCACACAACCCCCATTTTGCCGAAAATAGCCATGAACGACCATTTTCAATAATACTGAAGGCTAACACGTACGAGTTTTTAACCAAGAAATGGTCTCCACCAGAAATCCAAGAATGTGATCTATGGCAAGGAAACATATGTGGGGTGAGGTTTATGAGCCTCTAGGTGATGATAAATGGCCACACAACCCCCATTTTTTATGAAAATAGCCATGAGCGACCATTTTCAATAATACTAGAGGCTAAGACCTACGGATTTTAGACCAAGAAATGGTCTCCACCAGAAATCCAAGAATGTGATCTATGGCAAGGAAACATATGTGGGGTGAGGTGTATGAGCATCTGGTCGATGATCAATGGCCACACACCCCCATTTTTGTCGAAAATAGCCATGAACGACCATTTTCAATAATACCGAAGGCTAACACCTATGGATTTTTGACCAAGAAATGGTCTCCACCAGAAATCCAAGAATGTGATCTATGGCAAGGAAACATATGTGGGGTGAGGTGTATGAGCCTCTAGTCGATGATCAATGGCCACACAACCCCCATTTTTGTCGAAAATAGCCATGAACGACCATTTTCAATAATAACGAAGGCTAACACCTACATATTTTTGACCAAGAAATGGTCTCCACCAGAAATCCAAGAATGTGATCTATGGAAAGGAAACATATGTGGGGTGAGGTGTATGAGCCTCTGGTCGATGATCAATGGCCACACAACCCCCATTTTGCCGAAAATAGCCATGAATGACCATTTTCAATAATACCGAAGGCTAACACGTATGAGTTTTTAACCAAGAAATGGTTTCCACCAGAAATCCAAGAATGTAATCTATGGCAAGGAAACATATGTGGGGTGAGGTTTTTGAGCCTCTAGTCGATGATAAATGGCCACACAACCCCCATTTTTTATGAAAATAGCCATGAGCGACCTTGAAAATAGCCATGAGCGACCATATTCAATAATACTAGAGGCTAACACCTACGGATTATAGACCAAGAAATGGTCTCCACCAGAAATCCAAGAATGTGATCTATGGCAAGGAAACATATGTGGGGTGAGGTGTATGAGCGTCTGGTCGATGATCAATGGCCACACAACCCCCATTTTTATCGAAAATAGCCATGAACGACCATTTTCAATAATACCGAAGGCTAACACCTACGGATTTTTGACCAAGAAATGTCTGCACCAGAAATCCAAGAATGTGATCTATGGCAAGGAAACATATGTGGGGTGAGGTGTATGAGCCTCTAGTCGATGATCAATGGCCACACAACCCCCATTTTTGTCGAAAATAGCCATGAATGACCATTTTCAAAAATACCAAAGGCTAACACGTACGGATTTTTAACCAAGAAATGGTCTCCACCAGAAATCCAAGAATGTGATCTATGGCAAGGAAACATATGTGGGGTGAGGTGTACGAGCCTCTGGTTGATGATCAATGGCCACACAACCCCCATTTTGCCGAAAATAGCCATGAATGACCATTTTCAATAATATCGAAGGCTAACACGTACGAGTTTTTAACCAAGAAATGGTTTCCACCAGAAATCCAAGAATGTAATCTATGGCAAGGAAACATATGTGGGGTGAGGTTTATGAGCCTCTAGTCGATGATAAATGGCCACACAACCCCCATTTTTTATGAAAATAGCCATGAGCGACCTTGAAAATAGCCATGAGCGACCATTTTCAATAATACTAGAGGCTAACACCTACGGATTTTAGAACAAGAAATGGACTCCACCAGAAATCCAAGAATGTGATCTATGGCAAGGAAACATATGTGGGGTGAGGTGTATGAGTGTCTGGTCGATGATCAATGGCCACACAACCCCCATTTTTGTCGAAAATAGCCATGAACGACCATTTTCAATAATACCGAAGGCTAACACCTACGGATTTTTGACCAAGAAATGGTCTCCACCAGAAATCCAAGAATGTGATCTATGGCAAGGAAACATATGTGGGGTGAGGTGTATGAGCCTCTGGTCGACGATCAATGGCCACACAACCCTAATTTTTGTCGAAAATAGCCATGAACGACCATTTTCAATGACACTGAAGGCTAACACCTACGGATTTTTGACCAAGAAATGGTCTCCACCATAAATCCAAGAATGTGATCTATGGCAAGGAAACATATGTGTAGTGAGGTGTATGAGCCTCTGGTCGAAGATCAATGGCCACACAACCCCCATTTTTGTCGAAAATAGCCATGAATGACCATTTTCAAAAATACCAAAGGCTAACACGTACGGATTTTTGACCAAGAAATGGTCTCCACCAGAAATCCAAGAATGTGATCTATGGCAAGGAAACATATGTGGGGTGAGGTGTACGAGCCTCTGGTCGATAATGAATGGTCACACAACCCCCATTTTGCCGAAAATAGCCATGAACGACCATTTTCAATAATACCGAAGGCTAACGCGTACGAGTTTTTAACCAAGAAATGGTCTCCACCAGAAATCCAAGAATGTGATCTATGGCAAGGAAACATATGTGGGGCGAGGTTTATGAGCCTCTAGTCGATGATAAATGGCCACACAACCCCCATTTTTTATGAAAATAGCCATGAGCGACCTTGAAAATAGCCATGAGCGACCATTTTCAATAATACTAGAGGCTAACACCTATGGATTTTAGACCAAGAAATGGTCTCCACTAGGAATCCAAGAATGTGATCTATGACAAGGAAACATATGTGGGGTGAGGTGTATGAGCGTCTGGTCGATGATCAATGGCCACACAACCCCCATTTTTGTCAAAAATAGCCATGAACGACCATTTTCAATAATACCGAAGGCTAACACCTACGGATTTTTGACCAAGAAATGGTCTCCACCAGAAATCCAAGAATGTGATCTATGGCAAGGAAACATATGTGGGGTGAGGTGTATGAGCCTCTGGTCGATGATCAATGGCCACACAACCCCCATTTTTGTCGAAAATAGCCATGAACGACCATTTTCAATAATACCGAAGGCTAACACCTACGGATTTTTGACCAAGAAATGGTCTCCACCAGAAATCCAAGAATGTGATCTATGGCAAGGAAACATATGTGGGGTGAGGTGTATGAGCGTCTGGTCGATGATCAATGGCCACACAACCCCCATTTTTGTCGAAAATAGCCATGAATGACCATTTACAATAATACCGAAGGCTAACACCTACGGATTTTTGACCAAGAAATGGTCTCCACTAGAAATCCAAGAATGTGATCTATGGAAAGGAAACATATGTGGGGTGAGGTGTACGAGCCTTTGGTCGATGATCAATGGCCACAGAACCCCCATTTTGCTGAAAATAGCCATGAACGACCATTTTCAATAATACCGAAGGCTAACACGTACGAGTTTTTGACCAAGAAATGGTCTCCACCAAAAATCCAAGAATGTGATCTATGGCAAGGAAACATATGTGGGGTGAGGTGTACGAGCCTCTGGTTGATGATCAATGGCCACACAACCCCCATTTTGCCGAAAATAGCCATGAATGACCATTTTCAATAATACCGAAGGCTAACACGTACGAGTTTTTAACCAAGAAATGGTTTCCACCAGAAATCCAAGAATGTAATCTATGGCAAGGAAACATATGTGGGGTGAGGTTTATGAGCCTCTAGTCGATGATAAATGGCCACACAACCCCCATTTTTTATGAAAATAGCCATGAGCGACCTTGAAAATAGCCATGAGCGACCATTTTCAATAATACTAGAGGATAACACCTACGGATTTTAGACCAAGAAATGGTCTCCACCAGAAATCCAAGAATGTGATCTATGGCAAGGAAACATATGTGGGGTGAGGTGTATGAGCGTCTGGTCGATGATCAATGGCCACACAACCCCCATTTTTGTCGAAAATAGCCATGAACGACCATTTTCAATAATACCGAAGGCTAACACCTACGGATTTTTGACCAAGAAATGGTCTCCACCAGAAATCCAAGAATGTGATCTATGGCAAGGAAACATATGTGGGGTGAGGTGTATGAGCCTCTGGTCGACGATCAATGGCCACACAACCCTAATTTTTGTCGAAAATAGCCATGAACGACCATTTTCAATGACACTGAAGGCTAACACCTACGGATTTTTGACCAAGAAATGGTCTCCACCATAAATCCAAGAATGTGTTCTATGGCAAGGAAACATATGTGTAGTGAGGTGTATGAGCCTCTGGTCGAAGATCAATGGCCACACAACCCCCATTTTTGTCGAAAATAGCCATGAATGACCATTTTCAAAAATACCAAAGTCTAACACGTACGGATTTTTGACCAAGAAATGGTCTCCACCAGAAATCCAAGAATGTGATCTACGGCAAGGAAACATATGTGGGGTGAGGTGTACGAGCCTCTGGTCGATAATGAATGGCCACACAACCCCCATTTTGCCGAAAATAGCCATGAACGACCATTTTCAATAATACCGAAGGCTAACACGTACGTGTTTTTAACCAAGAAATGGTCTCCACCAGAAATCCAAGAATGTGATCTATGGCAAGGAAACATATGTGGGGCGAGGTTTATGAGCCTCTAGTCGATGATAAATGGCCACACAACCCCCATTTTTTATGAAAATAGCCATGAGCGACCTTGAAAATAGCCATGAGCGACCATTTTCAATAATACTAGAGGCTAACACCTATGGATTTTAGACCAAGAAATGGTCTCCACCAGAAATCCAAGAATGTGATCTATGGCAAGGAAACATATGTGGGGTGAGGTGTATGAGCGTCTGGTCGATGATCAATGGCCACACAACCCCCATTTTTGTGGAAAATAGCCATGAACGACCATTTTCAATAATACCGAAGGCTAACACCTACGGATTTTTGACCAAGAAATGGTCTCCACGAGAAATCCAAGAATGTGATCTATGGCAAGGAAACATATGTGGGGTGAGGTGTATGAGCCTCTGGTCGATGATCAATGGCCACACAACCCCCATTTTTGTCGAAAATAGCCATGAACGACCATTTTCAATAATACCGAAGGCTAACACCTACGGATTTTTGACCAAGAAATGGTCACCACCAGAAATCCAAGAATGTGATCTATGGCAAGGAAACATATGTGGGGTGAGGTGTATGAGCGTCTGGTCGATGATCAATGGCCACACAACCCCCATTTTTGTCGAAAATAGCCATGAATGACCATTTACAATAATACCGAAGGCTAACACCTACGGATTTTTGACCAAGAAATGGTCTCCACCAGAAATCCAAAAATGTGATCTATGGAAAGGAAACATATGTGGGGTGAGGTGTACGAGCCTCTGGTCGATGATCAATGGCCACACAACCCCCATTTTGCCGAAAAATAGCCATGAATGACCATTTTCAATAATACCGAAGGCTAACACGTACGAGTTTTTAACCAAGAAATGGTTTCCACCAGAAATCCAAGAATGTAATCTATGGCAAGGAAACATATGTGGGGTGAGGTTTATGAGCCTCTAGTCGATGATAAATGGCCACACAACCCCCATTTTTTATGAAAATAGCCATGAGCGACCTTGAAAATAGCCATGAGCGACCATTTTCAATAATACTAGAGGCTAACACCTACGGATTTTAGACCAAGAAATGGTCTCCACAAGAAATCCAAGAATGTGATCTATGGCAAGGAAACATATGTGGGGTGAGGTGTATGAGCGTCTGGTCGATGATCAATGGCCACACAACCCCCTTTTTTGTCGAAAATAGCCATGAACGACCATTTTCAATAATACCGAAGGCTAACACCTACGGATTTTTGACCAAGAAATGGTCTCCACCAGAAATCCAAGAATGTGATCTATGGCAAGGAAACATATGTGGGGTGAGGTGTATGAGCCTCTGGTCGACGATCAATGGCCACACAACCCTAATTTTTGTCGAAAATAGCCATGAACGACCATTTTCAATGACGCTGAAGGCTAACACCTACGGATTTTTGACCAAGAAATGGTCTCCACCATAAATCCAAGAATGTGATCTATGGCAAGGAAACATATGTGTAGTGAGGTGTATGAGCCTGTGGTCGAAGATCAATGGCCACACAACCCCCATTTTTGTCGAAAATAGCCATGAATGACCATTTTCAAAAATACCAAAGGCTAACACGTACGGATTTTTGACCAAGAAATGGTCTCCACCAGAAATCCAAGAATGTGATCTATGGCAAGGAAACATATGTGGGGTGAGGTTTATGAGCCTCTGGTCGATGATCAATGGCCACACAACCCCCATTTTGCCGAAAATAGCCATGAACGACCATTTTCAATAATACCGAAGGCTAACACGTACGAGTTTTTAACCAAGAAATGGTCTCCACCAGAAATCGAAGAATGTGATCTATGGCAAGGAAACATATGTGGGGTGAGGTTTATGAGCCTCTAGTCGATGATAAATGGCCACACAACCCCCATTTTTTATGAAAATAGCCATGAGCGACCTTGAAAATAGCCATGAGCGACCATTTTCAATAATACTAGAGGCTAACACCTACGGATTTTAGACCAAGAAATGGTCTCCACCAGAAATCCAAGAATGTGATTTATGGCAAGGAAACATATGTGGGGTGAGGTGTATGAGCGTCTGGTCGATGATCAATGGCCACACAACCCCCATTTTTGTCAAAAATAGCCATGAACGACCATTTTCAATAATACCGAAGGCTAACACCTACGGATTTTTGACCAAGAAATGGTCTCCACCAGAAATCCAAGAATGTGATCTATGGCAAGGAAACATATGTGGGGTGAGGTGTATGAGCCTCTGGTCGACGATCAATGGCCACACAAACCTAATTTTTTGTCGAAAATAGCCATGAACGACCATTTTCAATGACACTGAAGGCTAACACCTACGGATTTTTGACCAAGAAATGGTCTCCACCATAAATCCAAGAATGTGATCTATGGCAAGGAAACATATGTGTAGTGAGGTGTATGAGCCTCTGGTCGAAGATCAATGGCCACACAACCCCCATTTTTGTCGAAAATAGCCATGAATGACCATTTTCAAAAATACCAAAGGCTAACACATTCGGATTTTTGCCCAAGAAATGGTCTCCACCAGAAATCCAAGAATGTGATCTATGGCAAGGAAACATATGTGGGGTGAGGTGTACGAGCGTCTGGTCGATGATCAATGGCCACACAACCCCCATTTTTGTGGAAAATAGCCATGAACGACCATTTTCAATAATACCGAAGGCTAACACCTACGGATTTTTGACCAAGAAATGGTCTCCACCAGAAATCCAAGAATGTGATCTATGGCAAGGAAACATATGTGGGGTGAGGTGTATGAGCCTCTGGTCGATGATCAATGGCCACACAACCCCCATTTTTGTCGAAAATAGCCATGAACGACCATTTTCAATAATACCGAAGGCTAACACCTACGGATTTTTGACCAAGAAATGGTCACCACCAGAAATCCAAGAATGTGATCTATGGCAAGGAAACATATGTGGGGTGAGGTGTATGAGCGTCTGGTCGATGATCAATGGCCACACAACCCCCATTTTTGTCGAAAATAGCCATGAATGACCATTTTCAAAAATACCAAAGGCTAACACATTCGGATTTTTGCCCAAGAAATGGTCTCCACCAGAAATCCAAGAATGTGATCTATGGCAAGGAAACATATGTGGGGTGAGGTGTATGAGCGTCTGGTCGATGATCAATGGCCACACAACCCCCATTTTTGTGGAAAATAGCCATGAACGACCATTTTCAATAATACCGAAGGCTAACACCTACGGATTTTTGACCAAGAAATGGTCTCCACCAGAAATCCAAGAATGTGATCTATGGCAAGGAAACATATGTGGGGTGAGGTGTATGAGCCTCTGGTCGATGATCAATGGCCACACAACCCCCATTTTTGTCGAAAATAGCCATGAACGACCATTTTCAATAATACCGAAGGCTAACACCTACGGATTTTTGACCAAGAAATGGTCACCACCAGAAATCCAAGAATGTGATCTATGGCAAGGAAACATATGTGGGGTGAGGTGTATGAGCGTCTGGTCGATGATCAATGGCCACACAACCCCCATTTTTGTCGAAAATAGCCATGAATGACCATTTACAATAATACCGAAGGCTAACACCTACGGATTTTTGACCAAGAAATGGTCTCCACCAGAAATCCAAAAATGTGATCTATGGAAAGGAAACATATGTGGGGTGAGGTGTACGAGCCTCTGGTCGATGATCAATGGCCACACAACCCCCATTTTGCCGAAAAATAGCCATGAATGACCATTTTCAATAATACCGAAGGCTAACACGTACGAGTTTTTAACCAAGAAATGGTTTCCACCAGAAATCCAAGAATGTAATCTATGGCAAGGAAACATATGTGGGGTGAGGTTTATGAGCCTCTAGTCGATGATAAATGGCCACACAACCCCCATTTTTATGAAAATAGCCATGAGCGACCTTGAAAATAGCCATGAGCGACCATTTTCAATAATACTAGAGGCTAACACCTACGGATTTTAGACCAAGAAATGGTCTCCACAAGAAATCCAAGAATGTGATCTATGGCAAGGAAACATATGTGGGGTGAGGTGTATGAGCGTCTGGTCGATGATCAATGGCCACACAACCCCCTTTTTTCTCGAAAATAGCCATGAACGACCATTTTCAATAATACCGAAGGCTAACACCTACGGATTTTTGACCAAGAAATGGTCTCCACCAGAAATCCAAGAATGTGATCTATGGCAAGGAAACATATGTGGGGTGAGGTGTATGAGCCTCTGGTCGACGATCAATGGCCACACAACCCTAATTTTTGTCGAAAATAGCCATGAACGACCATTTTCAATGACACTGAAGGCTAACACCTACGGATTTTTGACCAAGAAATGGTCTCCACCATAAATCCAAGAATGTGATCTATGGCAAGGAAACATATGTGTAGTGAGGTGTATGAGCCTGTGGTCGAAGATCAATGGCCACACAACCCCCATTTTTGTCGAAAATAGCCATGAATGACCATTTTCAAAAATACCAAAGGCTAACACGTACGGATTTTTGACCAAGAAATGGTCTCCACCAGAAATCCAAGAATGTGATCTATGGCAAGGAAACATATGTGGGGTGAGGTTTATGAGCCTCTGGTCGATGATCAATGGCCACACAACCCCCATTTTGCCAAAAATAGCCATGAACGACCATTTTCAATAATACCGAAGGCTAACACGTACGAGTTTTTAACCAAGAAATGGTCTCCACCAGAAATCGAAGAATGTGATCTATGGCAAGGAAACATATGTGGGGTGAGGTTTATGAGCCTCTAGTCGATGATAAATGGCCACACAACCCCCATTTTTTATGAAAATAGCCATGAGCGACCTTGAAAATAGCCATGAGCGACCATTTTCAATAATACTAGAGGCTAACACCTACGGATTTTAGACCAAGAAATGGTCTCCACCAGAAATCCAAGAATGTGATTTATGGCAAGGAAACATATGTGGGGTGAGGTGTATGAGCGTCTGGTCGATGATCAATGGCCACACAACCCCCATTTTTGTCAAAAATAGCCATGAACGACCATTTTCAATAATACCGAAGGCTAACACCTACGGATTTTTGACCAAGAAATGGTCTCCACCAGAAATCCAAGAATGTGATCTATGGCAAGGAAACATATGTGGGGTGAGGTGTATGAGCCTCTGGTCGACGATCAATGGCCACACAAACCTAATTTTTTGTCGAAAATAGCCATGAACGACTATTTTCAATGACACTGAAGGCTAACACCTACGGATTTTTGACCAAGAAATGGTCTCCACCATAAATCCAAGAATGTGATCTATGGCAATGAAACATATGTGTAGTGAGGTGTATGAGCCTCTGGTCGAAGATCAATGGCCACACAACCCCCATTTTTGTCGAAAATAGCCATGAATGACCATTTTCAAAAATACCAAAGGCTAACACATTCGGATTTTTGCCCAAGAAATGGTCTCCACCAGAAATCCAAGAATGTGATCTATGGCAAGGAAACATATGTGGGGTGAGGTGTACGAGCCTCTGGTCGATGATCAATGGCCACAGAACCCCCATTTTGCCGAAAATAGCCATGAATGACCATTTTCAATAATACCGAAGGCTAACACGTACGAGTTTTTGACCAAGAAATGGTCTCCACCAAAAATCCAAGAATGTGATCTATGGCAAGGAAACATATGAGGGGTGAGATTTATGAGCCTCTAGTCGATGATAAATGGCCACACAACCCCCATTTTTTATGAAAATAGCCATGGGCGACCATTTTCAATAATATTAGAGGCTAAGACCTACGGATTTTTGACCAAGAAATGGTCTCCACCAGAAATCTAAGAACGTGATCTATGGCAAGGAAACATATGTGGGGTGAGGTGTATGAGCCTCTGGTCGATGATCAATGGCCACACAACCCACATTGTTGTCGAAAATAGCCATGAATGACCATTTACAATAATACCGAAGGCTAACACCTACGGATTTTTGACCAAGAAATGGTCTCCACCAGAAATCCAAGAATGTGGTCTATGGCAAGGAAACATATGTGGGGTGAGGTGTATGAGCCTCTGGTCGATGATCAATGGCCACACAACCCCCATTTTTGTCGAAAATGGCCATGAACGACCATTTTCAATAATATCGAAGGCTAACATCTACGGATTTTTGACCAAGAAATGGTCTCCACCAGAAATACAAGAATGTGATCTACGACAAGGAAACATATGTGGGGTGAGGTGTATGAGCCTCTGGTCGACGATCAATGGCCACACAACCCCCATTTTGCCGAAAATAGCCATGAATGACCATTTTCAATAATACCGAAGGCTAACACGTACGAGTTTTTAACCAAGAAATGGTTTCCACCAGAAATCCAAGAATGTAATCTATGGCATGGAAACATATGTGGGGTGAGGTGTACGAGCCTCTGGTCGATGATCAATGGCCACACAACCCCCATTTTGCCGAAAATAGCCATGAACGACCATTTTCAATAATACCGCAGGCTAACACGTACGAGTTTTTGACCAAGAAATGGTCTCCACCAAAAATCCAAGAATGTGATCTATGGCAAGGAAACATATGTGGGGTGAGATTTATGAGCCTCTAGTCGATGATAAATGGCCACACAACCCCAATTTTTTTATGAAAATAGCCATGAGCGACCATTTTCAATAATATTAGAGGCTAAGACCTACGGATTTTTGACCAAGAAATGGTCTCCACCAGAAATCCAAGAATGTGATCTATGGCAAGGAAACATATGTGGGGTGAGGTGTATGAGCCTATGGTCGATGATCAATGGCCACACAACCCCCATTTTTGTCGAAAATAGCCATGAATGACCATTTACAATAATACCGAAGGCTAACACCTACGGATTTTTGACCAAGAAATGGTCTCCACCAGAAATCCAAGAATGTGATCTATGGCAAGGAAACATATGTGGGGTGAGGTGTATGAGCCTCTGGTCGATGATCAATGGCCACACAACCCCCATTTTTGTCGAAAATAGCCATGAACGACCATTTTCAATAATATCGAAGGCTAACACCTACGGATTTTTGACCAAGAAATGGTCTCCACCAGAAATCCAAGAATGTGATCTATGACAAGGAAACATTTGTGGGGTGAGGTGTATGAGCCTCTGGTCGACGATCAATGGCCACACAACCCGCATTTTGCCGAAAATAGCCATGAATGACCATTTTCAATAATACCGAAGGCTAACACGTACGAGTTTTTAACCAAGAAATGGCTTCCACCAGAAATCCAAGAATGTAATCTATGGCAAGGAAACATGTGGGGTGAGGTTTATGAGCCTCTAGTCGATGATAAATGGCCACACAACCCCCATTTTTTATGAAAATAGCCATGAGCGACCTTGAAAATAGCCATGAGCGACCATTTTCAATAATACTAGAGGCTAACACCTACGGATTTTAGACCAAGAAATGGTCTCCACCAGAAATCCAAGAATGTGATCTACGACAAGGAAACATATGTGGGGTGAGGTGTATGAGCCTCTGGTCGACGATCAATGGCCACACAACCCCCATTTTGCCGAAAATAGCCATGAATGACCATTTTCAATAATACCAAAGGCTAACACGTACGAGTTTTTAACCAAGAAATGGCTTCCACCAGAAATCCAAGAATGTAATCTATGGCAAGGAAACATATGTGGGGTGAGGTTTATGAGCCTCTAGTCGATGATAAATGGCCAGACAACCCCCATTTTTTATGAAAATAGCCATGAGCGACCTTGAAAATAGCCATAGGGACCATTTTCAATAATACTAGAGGCTAACACCTACGGATTTTAGACCAAGAAATGGTCTCCACCAGAAATCCAAGAATGTGATCTATGGCAAGGAAACATATGTGGGGTGAGGTGTATGAGCGTCTGGTCGATGATCAATGGACACACAACCCCCATTTTTGTCGAAAATAGCCATGAACGACCATTTTCAATAATACCGAAGGCTAACACCTACGGATTTTTGACCAAGAAATGGTCTCCACCAATAATCCAAGAATGTGATTTATGGAAAGAAACATATGTGGGGTGAGGTGTATGAGCCTCTGGTCGACGATCAATGGCCACACAACCCTAATTTTTGTCGAAAATAGCCATGAACGACCATTTTCAATGACACTGAAGGCTAACACCTACGGATTTTTGACCAAGAAATGGTCTCCACCATAAATCCAAGAATGTGATCTATGGCAAGGAAACATATGTGTAGTGAGGTGTATGAGCCTCTGGTCGAAGATCAATGGCCACACAACCCCCATTTTTGTCGAAAATAGCCATGAATGACCATTTTCAAAAATACCAAAGGCTAACACGTACGGATTTTTGACCAAGAAATGGTCTCCACCAGAAATCCAAGAATGTGATCTATGGCAAGGAAACATATGTGGGGTGAGGTGTACGAGCCTCTGGTCGATGATCAATGGCCACACAACCCCCATTTTGCCGAAAATAGCCATGAACGACCATTTTCAATAATACCGAAGGCTAACACGTACGAGTTTTTAACCAAGAAATGGTCTCCACCAGAAATCCAAGAATGTGATCTATGGCAATGAAACATATGTGGGGTGAGGTTTATGAGCCTCTAGTCGATGATAAATGGCCACACAACCCCCATTTTTTATGAAAATAGCCATGAGCGACCTTGAAAATAGCCATGAGCGACCATTTTCAATAATACTAGAGGCTAACACCTACGGATTTTAGACCAAGAAATGGTCTCCACCAGAAATCCAAGAATGTGATCTATGGCAAGGAAACATATGTGGGGTGAGGTGTATGAGCGTCTGGTCGATGATCAATGGCCACACAACCCCCATTTTTGTCGAAAATAGCCATGAACGACCATTTTCAATAATACCTAAGGCTAACACCTACGGATTTTTGACCAAGAAATGGTCTCCACCAGAAATCCAAGAATGTGATCTATGGCAAGGAAACATATGTGGGGTGAGGTGTATGAGCCTCTGGTCGACGATCAATGGCCACACAACCCTAATTTTTGTCGAAAATAGCCATGAACGACCATTTTCAATGACACTAAAGGCTAACACCTACGGATTTTTGACCAAGAAATGGTCTCCACCATAAATCCAAGAATGTGATCTATGGCAAGGAAACATATGTGTAGTGAGGTGTATGAGCCTCTGGTCAAAGATCAATGGCCACACAACCCCCATTTTTGTCGAAAATAGCCATGAATGACCATTTTCAAAAATACCAAAGGCTAACACATTCGGATTTTTGCCCAAGAAATGGTCTCCACCAGAAATCCAAGAATGTGATCTATGGCAAGGAAACATATGTGGGGTGAGGTGTACGAGCCTCTGGTCGATGATCAATGGCCACAGAACCCCCATTTTCCCGAAAATAGCCATGAACGACCATTTTCAATAATACCGAAGGCTAACACGTACGAGTTTTTGACCAAGAAATGGTCTCCACCAAAAATCCAAGAATGTGATCTATGGCAAGGAAACATATGTGGGGTGAGATTTATGAGCCTCTAGTCGATGATAAATGGCCACACAACCCCCATTTTTTTATGAAAATAGCCATGAGCGACCATTTTCAATAATATTAGAGGCTAAGACCTACGGATTTTTGACCAAGAAATGGTCTCCACCAGAAATCCAAGAATGTGATCTATGGCAAGGAAACATATGTGGGGTGAGGTGTATGAGCCTCTGGTCGATGATCAATGGCCACACAACCTCCATTTTTGTCGAAAATAGCCATGAATGACCATTTACAATAATACCGAAGGCTAACACCTACGGATTTTTGACCAAGAAATGGTCTCCACCAGAAATCCAAGAATGTGATCTATGGCAAGGAAACATATGTGGGGTGAGGTGTATGAGCCTCTGGTCGATGATCAATGGCCACACAACCCCCATTTTTGTCGAAAATAGCCATGAACGACCATTTTCAATAATATCGAAGGCTAACACCTACGGATTTTTGACCAAGAAATGGTCTCCACCAGAAATCCAAGAATGTGATCTACGACAAGGAAACATATGTGGGGTGAGGTGTATGAGCCTCTGGTCGATGATAAATGGCCACACAACCCCCATTTTTTATGAAAATAGCCATGAGCGACCTTGAAAATAGCCATGAGCGACCATTTTCAATAATACTAGAGGCTAACACCTACGGATTTTAGACCAAGAAATGGTCTCCACCAGAAATCCAAGAATGTGATCTATGGCAAGGAAACATATGTGGGGTGAGGTGTATGAGCGTCTGGTCGATGATCAATGGCCACACAACCCCCATTTTTGTCGAAAATAGCCATGAACGACCATTTTCAATAATACCTAAGGCTAACACCTACGGATTTTTGACCAAGAAATGGTCTCCACCAGAAATCCAAGAATGTGATCTATGGCAAGGAAACATATGTGGGGTGAGGTGTATGAGCCTCTGGTCGACGATCAATGGCCACACAACCCTAATTTTTGTCGAAAATAGCCATGAACGACCATTTTCAATGACACTAAAGGCTAACACCTACGGATTTTTGACCAAGAAATGGTCTCCACCATAAATCCAAGAATGTGATCTATGGCAAGGAAACATATGTGTAGTGAGGTGTATGAGCCTCTGGTCAAAGATCAATGGCCACACAACCCCCATTTTTGTCGAAAATAGCCATGAATGACCATTTTCAAAAATACCAAAGGCTAACACATTCGGATTTTTGCCCAAGAAATGGTCTCCACCAGAAATCCAAGAATGTGATCTATGGCAAGGAAACATATGTGGGGTGAGGTGTACGAGCCTCTGGTCGATGATCAATGGCCACAGAACCCCCATTTTGCCGAAAATAGCCATGAACGACCATTTTCAATAATACCGAAGGCTAACACGTACGAGTTTTTGACCAAGAAATGGTCTCCACCAAAAATCCAAGAATGTGATCTATGGCAAGGAAACATATGTGGGGTGAGATTTATGAGCCTCTAGTCGATGATAAATGGCCACACAACCCCCATTTTTTTATGAAAATAGCCATGAGCGACCATTTTCAATAATATTAGAGGCTAAGACCTACGGATTTTTGACCAAGAAATGGTCTCCACCAGAAATCCAAGAATGTGATCTATGGCAAGGAAACATATGTGGGGTGAGGTGTATGAGCCTCTGGTCGATGATCAATGGCCACACAACCCCCATTTTTGTCGAAAATAGCCATGAATGACCATTTACAATAATACCGAAGGCTAACACCTACGGATTTTTGACCAAGAAATGGTCTCCACCAGAAATCCAAGAATGTGATCTATGGCAAGGAAACATATGTGGGGTGAGGTGTATGAGCCTCTGGTCGATGATCAATGGCCACACAACCCCCATTTTTGTCGAAAATAGCCATGAACGACCATTTTCAATAATATCGAAGGCTAACACCTACGGATTTTTGACCAAGAAATGGTCTCCACTAGAAATCCAAGAATGTGATCTACGACAAGGAAACATATGTGGGGTGAGGTGTATGAGCCTCTGGTCGACGATCAATGGCCACACAACCCCCATTTTGCCGAAAATAGCCATGAATGACCATTTTCAATAATACCGAAGGCTAACACATACGAGTTTTTAACCAAGAAATGGTTTCCACCAGAAATCCAAGAATGTAATCTATGGCAAGGAAACATATGTGGGGTGAGGTTTATGAGCCTCTAGTCGATGATAAATGGCCACACAACCCCCATTTTTTATGAAAATAGCCATGAGCGACCTTGAAAATAGCCATGAGCGACCATTTTCAATAATATTAGAGGCTAAGACCTACGGATTTTTGACCAAGAAATGGTCTCCACCAGAAATCCAAGAATGTGATCTATGGCAAGGAAACATATGTGGGGTGAGGTGTATGAGCCTCTGGTCGATGATCAATGGCCACACAACCCCCATTTTTGTCGAAAATATCCATGAATGACCATTTACAATAATACCGAAGGCTAACACCTACGGATTTTTGACCAAGAAATGGTCTCCACCAGAAATCCAAGAATGTGATCTATGGCAAGGAAACATAAGTGGGGTGAGGTGTATGAGCCTCTGGTCGATAATCAATGGCCACACAACCCCCATTTTTGTCGAAAATAGCCATGAACGACCATTTTCAATAATATCGAAGGCTAACACCTATGGATTTTTGACCAAGAAATGGTCTCCACCAGAAATCCAAGAATGTGATCTACGACAAGGAAACATATGTGGGGTGAGGTGTATGAGCCTCTGGTCGACGATCAATGGCCACACAACCCCCATTTTGCCGAAAATAGCCATGAATGACCATTTTCAATAATACCGAAGGCTAACACGTACGAGTTTTTAACCAAGAAATGGTTTCCACCAGAAATCCAAGAATGTAATCTATAGCAAGGAAACATATGTGGGGTGAGGTTTATGAGCCTCTAGTCGATGATAAATGGCCACACAACCCCCATTTTTATGAAAATAGCCATGAGCGACCTTGAAAATAGCCATGAGCGACCATTTTCAATAATACTAGAGGCTAACACCTACGGATTTTAGACCAAGAAATGGTCTCCACCAGAAATCCAAGAATGTGATCTATGGCAAGGAAATATATGTGGGGTGAGGTGTATGAGCGTCTGGTCGATGATCAATGGCCACACAACCCCCATTTTTGTCGAAAATAGCCATGAACAACCATTTTCAATAATACCGAAGGCTAACACCTACGGAATTTTGACCAAGAAATGGTCTCCACCATAAATCCAAGAATGTGATCTATGGCAAGGAAACATATGTGGGGTGAGGTGTATGAGCCTCTGGTCGACGATCAATGGCCACACAACGCCCATTTTTTATGAAAATAGCCATGAGCGACCTTGAAAATAGCCATGAGCGACCATTTTCAATAATACTAGAGGCTAACACCTACGGATTTTAGACCAAGAAATGGTCTCCACCAGAAATCCAAGAATGTGATCTATGGCAAGGAAACATATGTGGGGTGAGGTGTATGAGCGTCTGGTCGATGATCAATGGCCACACAACCCCCATTTTTGTCGAAAATAGCCATGAACGACCATTTTCAATAATACCGAAGGCTAACACCTACGGATTTTTGACCAAGAAATGGTCTCCACCAGAAATCCAAGAATGTGATCTATGGCAAGGAAACATATGTGGGGTGAGGTGTATGAGCCTCTGGTCGATGATCAATGGCCACACAACCCCCATTTTTGTCGAAAATAGCCATGAACGACCATTTTCAATAATATCGAAGGCTAACACCTACAGATTTTTGACCAAGAAATGGTCTCCACCAGAAATCCAAGAATGTGATCTACGACAAGGAAACATATGTGGGGTGAGGTGTATGAGCCTCTGGTCGACGATCAATGGCCACATAACCCCCATTTTGCCGAAAATAGCCATGAATGACCATTTTCAATAATACCGAAGGCTAACACATACGAGTTTTTAACCAAGAAATGGTTTCCACCAGAAATCCAAGAATGTAATCTATGGCAAGGAAACATATGTGGGGTGAGGTTTATGAGCCTCTAGTCGATGATAAATGGCCACACAACCCCCATTTTTTATGAAAATAGCCATGAGCGACCTTGAAAATAGCCATGACACTACAACACAAACCCCCCTATAGCAACGCATCCGTAGCAACACATGGTTTTATGTGTTGTAAAAAATTAGCGGGCAACGCTTAATATGCGTTGCAAGCATCATTTGTTACGTTATTAGGGTGATGGCAACGCTTAATATGTGTTACTAGCACCATCCGTTCATTAACTATGATGTAGCAACACTTAATATGCGTTGCAAGTGGCATCTGTTGTTTAAATAGGATGCAAAACACTTAATATACGTTGCTGCGGAATATATTGATTAATATGTTCTCATTTATTAAAAGCAACCTCCAGCTCTGGGGCCATCTGTTCTGTAATCCTAACGTAGGCGTCCCTGCCGCATCCCGCCCCGCTCGCGCCCCACCCCGCCCCGCCCGCGCCCTGCCGCATGCCGCACCCCGCACCGCCCGCGCATCCCTCCCGCCCGCCAAGCCCGCATCCCGAGGCCGATGTCACAGCCCCCACTACGCAGATCAACCCTCCCACTCCCTTCCTAGACCCCGCCGCCATGGCGTCCTCCTAGGCCGATGTCGCGGATGTCGAGCCCGCCCCGCCTCCACAGGTCGCCGCTGCCGCATCTGGGCATCGGTGGATTGCGGCACATGCCCTCCTCGCCATCCGCCCCAGCGCATCCCTCCCTCAACGCCATCTGCCCGCCCTCGCATCCGCCGAGGGAAGGCATCCGCGCATCCGCCAAGGTCGTGGAGACGTGGGGCGCACCCAACGCCTCCTGCGCCATCGTCACTGCCTCCCTCGCCGATCGTGCCACCGACCCCGTGAGCATCCCTTTCCGTGCCTCCTTGCCGACTGAGGCTTTACCAGATTTGCTGATAATCAAAGGCGTGACTCTAATTGCTGCTCTGCTGCAGGTTTTGGCTGTGGCGAGGAAGAACGGCGTGGTGAGTAGCTGCTGCTCTTTGGAATTGAGGCGCTCACCTCTTGCAATTTGCCAATTATCGTGTGATTTGGTGTAGGTTGAGTTGCTGAATCCCCTGAACGGAGATACTTTGGCTGCTGTCAATACAGTGGGGCCAGCACCAAATGATGGTGGCGCTGAAGGTGATCCCCTCACTGCATTGCACCTTTTCACAAGACAGGCTTCAGACTTGCTTGGTATTGATTTTTCATGCGTGTGTGAGAACCTGCTTCCACTAGCATAAAGGCATTATGTGTAGACAGATGGGGACTGTTTAATTTAATCCATTGAGACCTAAAAACTATGCCTTGGCTTAAGTAACCTAAAACTAGAAGCTCTGGTCATTATGAAAATGAAAGAAATGACCTACACCTCAATTTTAATATAGTGGAGCTCTCTGTTAGTGTTACTGCTCATACACAACCTTTTGCTAGAAATGCTCTGGTTTCTGATGTGCCTATCAGGGCTGACTATTTTTGTGTTTTTTATGATTAATGTCCCCTCTGAGAGGTTTATTTCAAACAGTTGCCAGCAAGACTGAGGTAGTTTTTATTTGAATTCATTTTTTTGTGCCTTTTTGTATGCCCAAATTTGCACCCTAACTAAAATCTGAACTACTCATACATGCTAATATAGTGTAACTCTAAGGATTAGACCTTTCACTTCAGGTGCTCATGTGTTGCCTGTACAAAAATTGCAGGTCTTTCTGCTTCCATTCGATCTAGGTTTTTCCCACACTTCGTTGGTATTGTTCTGTTAGATTCAGATATGTTTAGATGTTGGAATGATTAGCATTACAACATATTCAAGTGGAACCCTACTGTCATCCGTGATCTATCCCCATACTACATATAACACTTCTTCAGGAAAGACGACAAGGATGGCTGGAGCTCACTAGGAGGGATTGTTACATGCATTACAGGTTCACATCTTCTATCTAATTCTGTTTTGGCTTAAGGTCCAGTTAAAGCTGTACTTGGGAATGTCTAAGACTTCTAAAATTTTGGATGCTCTCTCTTAAAAGCTATTGGATTATTGCAGGTATATCATGTAATTTCGATCAAATTCTAATGTTGATCTTAAGCCTTGACTTGAATTCCAGGGCTCTACTTTTGGATTTTGCATGTTCATTGATGTTTGGTGTAGCAGCAAAGTCTATCAATGTGTTGTTCAGTTATGTGAAACCTGCAATTAAGGTACATATATGGTTTAATGCAAGTTAAGATTGTGTTTTTCATGTAACCATGAATCTAAGTTTAGTTTACCATAATTTTTTTGTTTATAGGACAACGACTCTTTGATTCAAAAGAGAGCGTACAAGGTCCTGTCAATGCTGCTCAAGGTATGTTAATTATTTCAGAAAGCTGGATTTATTGTGTTGACAAACAGGTTACTTCTATTAGTTCTGCAATTGGTCCACCTGTTGCCATTCTTGACTGAATTTCTGTTATGAAAGCTTTCTCTTTATTTTTTTAGGAATGCTATTGCAGTTCTCTGTTATCATTTCATACTCTAGATATTGGCGCCAACTTATTAAATCTGTTATCATTTCATCCACAACGCCCTTTTGAATACAATCTCGAATATAATGGTAGCGAGTGTCAATGTGTTTGCTCCTGTCGTGGTAAACTGGGTTTTTGCTCAACTCTATGGCTGACTTGTTGTCAATCAACAGACTGAATTTCTTTACTTCCTCCTTCATTATATCAGCAAGCAAGGTACTCAACCACACTCCCTGACAAACACCCAGAGCTGCTGCAATATATTCAGCTTCACAGGATGACAAGGCAACTACTTTTTGCTTTTGAGAGGACCAGGTCACTGGGTTTGACCCCAAGAAAAATAAAATACCTGAGGTACTCTTCCTGTGTACTAAATCACCAGAGCAATCACTGTCTGTGTATCCTAGCAGAGTTAGTTCACAATTTCCCCCTTTCTTGAGTTTTATCCCATAGTTCAGTGTTCCTGCTATATACCTCACAATTCTTTTAATTGCTGTCCAGTGCTCTTTGTTAGGACCTTCCATGAACCTGCTCACAAGTCCAACAGCAAAGGATAAGTCAGGTCTTGTGTTCACTAGGTATCTCAGACTACCATTCACACTCCTGTATCTAGTAACATCCTTTTCAGTCCCTTTCTTAGCAGCAGTGAGTTTTATTCATTGTTCCATAGGAGTATTAGTGGGGTTGCAACCAGTCATGTGACACAGCTCAAGATCTTTGCTGCATATGAACTTTGACTGATTAATATCTCACCCACCTTCTGTGTAACTTCCATGCCCAAGTAGTAACTCAGCAAACCAAGGTCACTCATGTTGAAAGTGTGCATCATCTGCCTCTTGACTTCTTCTATTTTTACTACTGATGGTCCACAGATTATGAGATCATCAACATATACTCCCACCACCAAAAGGGAGTCACCAGCTCCCTTTCTGTAAACAGCATGTTCCACACTGCATTTTTCAAAACCCAAAGAGATCAGTTCACTATCCAATTTTGTATTCCAAGCCCTGGGTGCCTGTTTCAAACCATATAGGGCCTTGTGTAATTTCAGGACCTTCTTAACCTTCTCTGGATCTTGGAAGCCTGGTGGCTGGGACACATATACTTCCTCTCTCAAATCACCATTCAAGAAAGCTGTTTTTACATCCATGTGATGAATCTGCCAGTTACCATGTGCTGCTAGAGCAAGTAGGACTCTACTGTTTCCAATCTGGCAACTGGAGCAAACACATCATCAAAGTCTATCCCTTCTCTATGGGAATATCCCTTTGCAACAAGTCTAGCCTTATGTTTTACAACTTCTCCTGCTGCATTCTTCTTGAGTTTAAAAACCCACTTCAGTCCTATGACTTTCTGTCCATTTGGCAGTTCTGACCAACTCCATGTCTTGTTAGCTTCTATTGCTTGTAATTCTGAGTTCATAGCTACTCTCCAATTCGGATCTACTAAAGCACTTTCAACAGACACTGGTTTATCAACAGCAAGCATACACATCAGACTGTTTTCGATGTCATGAATCTCTTCTGTAGCATCAAACAAGTCTGATAAATTCCTGTATCTCAGTGGAACCATGCCTGAACTTTCAGTGTTATCAGAATTTTGAAGGTTGTTTGCAGCTGAACCTGAAGCTGATGTTGAAGGCTGCACCTGTGGAGTCAGTGGTGAGGGAGGTGGCAGATGATCCCCCCCCCGAATTCTCACCAACTTGATCAGATGTTGTTGGGTCTTGGATTGCTTCATCAGGAGCATTAAACTGAAACTGAAGGACTGTAGTTTCTGAATTTTCATCACGCAACTGAGTATTTTGACTATCCTGCAGTTCTCCCCAATTCCATCCCATTCCCTCTTCAAACTTAACATCTCTGCTAATCACAAGTTTGTTAGTAGAGGGATCATACATCCTGTACCCTTTTGATCCTGGCTCATACCTCACCATTACCATTCTAGCAGATCTGTCTGATAATTTTTCAATACCAGGGCCAACCTTCTTTACATGTCCTACACAGCCAAAAGTCTTCAAGTGACTGACATAAGGCTTCTTCCCATACCAAGCTTCATAGGGGGTCATCCCTGTGACACTTTTCGTAGGAGACCTGTTTAGAAGATATACAGCTGTAGTGACTGCTTCACCCCAGAATCTAGGTGGCACACTCCTGCCTTTTAGTAGACATCTAGCCATTTCGACAACTGACTGATTTCTTCGTTCAACAACCCCATTTTGTTGAGGAGTATAGGGTGTTGTGGTGAAGTGTTTTATGCCTTGTTCAGTACAAAATGTAGTGAACATCCTTGAATTGAACTCTCCTCCTCTATCTGTCCTCAAGGCTTTCAACTTGCTTTCTAGCTCTACTTCTGCTCTTTGCTTGATCTTGATCAGACATGACCAAGCTTCACCTTTTGTCTTCAGGAGTTCAATCCACATAAACCTGCTGAAATCATCAACTACTAATAGGAAATAGAGGTTTCCACCTACTGTTTGTGGTCTAATCTGGCCACATAGATCAGCATGAAACAATTCTAGACCCCTCTTTGCCCTGTAAAGCGATGTCTTTGGAAAAGGTGCTCTGTGCTGCTTTCCCAAAGTACATGCATCACAAACTTGCTCAAGTCTGTCCACAACTGGCATCCCTTCTACCATTCCTTTCACTCCCAAATTTCTTAGAGCTTTAAAATTCAGGTGACCAAATCTTGAATGCCATAGCCAAGCTGCATCATCTAGCTTTGACAGCAAACAAACTGGAGGTATCACACTCAACTGTACTGTGTACAGTCTGTTCCCAGTGCGAGGTGCACTGACCAACAGGTTATACTCTGGATCAAATACTTTCAGTCTACCAGCAAATAGTCTGATGTCATAGCCTGCTTCCTCTAGTTGTCCAAGACTAATTATGTTGCTTTTCAATTGTGGAATGTAGTACACACTAGTGAGTACCTTGTGGTCACCTTGTTTGGTTTTCATCACCACCGAACCTAGTCCACAGATTTTGACAGTAGACCCATCACCAAACTTCACTGACCCACTGACAGTGTCATCAAGTTGAGTAAGTGTAGACTTGGTGCCTGTCATGTGGTTACTAGCTCCAGTGTCTAATACCCAGACTTCATCTGAACAGACTGCAGGCACTACTTTTTCTTCAGACAGGTGTATTTCCTGAGAAGTTCCAGCTAATGAGTCTTGCACCTCAGCGAAGAGTAGTGTTGCATTCTCCACATCTCCAACTACAACATTTGCCTCCTGCTGTTTGTGATCCTTCTTATCTCTTTTTGGTCTTTTACAGTCTTCTGCCCAATGACCATAGATGCCACAGTTTCTACATCTCCCTTTTCTTCTGGGTGTTCCTTGTGATGTCAATTTGACCTTGTGAGGAGTACTGGAGCTAGCACCTTCAGATTTGTTAGAAACCTTTGCCTTCCACTGGTTTGTCCCTCCACTATTACTGTTCTTGTGTGAATTGGACTGAAACCTTTGCTTGTGTTTCTCCAACCATTCCTCTTCAGCTAGTAGCAGTCTTCCTGCTTTGTCTGTGACTTGCTCCAGTTTGTCTTCAAACCGATCTTCAGCTGCCTGAATCCTTCCAACTAGGTCTTCAACTGAAAGTGTCTTGACATCACAGAACATCTCGATTGAGACAGCAACTTGATTGAACTGGGATGGCACAACTCTTAGAAACTTCTTGACAACACGAGTATCTTCTAAGGGTTCACCAAGTGATTTGATAGAAATTTTGACACTTAATAGGAAATATAATTTAAAAAGTTAGGTGGTGTACTCATCTGTATTTTTTACTATTCTTTGTTTTCTTGCATTCTATGAGATGCATGCTTTGTAAGGAATATGATTTGTTTCGTGACAACAAAATTGATAGAATGTGTATTTTAAAGTCTAAATTGATGACTATGATGCACCAGGTGACACTCCACTGGACAGTCAACTCCAGATAGGGCTAGACATGTAACGGTCTCAGAAAGAAGGTTGGATATTTTCTTTTTAATTGAACTATTGTTTTACCTTTTTCCTTGCTTGCTTTTGCTTTTGCAGAGCTGATGAACTGCAAACAGTGCTTATGGAGATGGTAAAGCAAGACAGTAGGCACCAATTAAGTGCAAAGGTATAGAGTACTTTCCTATTATTTATAGAGAAAATATTCAATTAAGGTATGTGTATAAGTGGCTGGTACATCCGCTTGGTAGGGCGCTTCCTTCTTCTAGTCTCTATTTATTTGTCAAAAAAACATGTCAAATACTTCTTCGATGATGTTTATTGAGTACTCTAATTCTTTTGCAAGGGTGAATTGAAGGAACTTTAGACGTGCTTGTGCCCATCCTCAGCGCAAAACACAGTGGCAACGAAAGATTTAAGGATGCATGAATATGTACTTCGAACTTTCTTTGTAATAAACCTGGCGCTCCCATGTTGCGGCACTTACTGTGGAGGTGGAGCTTTGCTATGCCCCTAGCTATCCCCTCCATTCAAAGGATTGTCATCGCCAGCGCTAGGGATAATTGCCTCTGGTCAAATTTCTAGAAAAAATGTCCACAGTTGAACAACCTTTTTCTTCTCGTCTGCACCCTCTAATTAGCAGCTTAGTCTGAGTCTCCATGTTGTGTGCAATTATATATGAAACTATGGATCAACTTTTTGTAATGCAACTATTGATTTTAAATATATATATTTTGCTTATTTGCCATGTGTGTGTGGATGATTCCAGAAATATCAAATGTGCATTGCTCAGCTTGTTGTAATCTTAACCTCAAAATAAAATATTCAAATATTTTTTATTGGTTTATTGCTTGCAACGGATAAAAATGTTGCTACAACTCGAAACTAAACGTTGTAGCATCCTATGATAACGAGCTGGTCTTGGGCGGCACCAACACATGTAAGTGTTGTTGTATCTTATAAAAATCTGTTGCAGTTTACCAACGCTTATTTATATGACTTACCAACGTATGTACAAGCGTTGCAGTAGCCCCTAGCAACGGCAGTATAGGCAACACATAATTATGCGTTGGTATAGACCCTAGCAACGCTTATATAGGCTTGTACCAACACATATATGCATTGCTAAAGGGGGGGCCATTTTGTAGTGTGAGCGACCATTTTCAATAATATTAGAGGCTAAGACCTACGGATTTTTGACCAAGAAATGGTCTCCACCAGAAATCCAAGAATGTGATCTATGGCAAGGAAACATATGTGGGGTGAGGTGTATGAGCCTCTGGTCGATGATCAATGGCCACACAACCCCCATTTTTGTCGAAAATATCCATGAATGACCATTTACAATAATACCGAAGGCTAACACCTACGGATTTTTGACCAAGAAATGGTCTCCACCAGAAATCCAAGAATGTGATCTATGGCAAGGAAACATAAGTGGGGTGAGGTGTATGAGCCTCTGGTCGATAATCAATGGCCACACAACCCTCATTTTTGTCGAAAATAGCCATGAACGACCATTTTCAATAATATCGAAGGCTAACACCTATGGATTTTTGACCAAGAAATGGTCTCCACCAGAAATCCAAGAATGTGATCTACGACAAGGAAACATATGTGGGGTGAGGTGTATGAGCCTCTGGTCGACGATCAATGGCCACACAACCCCCATTTTGCCGAAAATAGCCATGAATGACCATTTTCAATAATACCGAAGGCTAACATGTACGAGTTTTTAACCAAGAAATGGTTTCCACCAGAAATCCAAGAATGTAATCTATAGCAAGGAAACATATGTGGGGTGAGGTTTATGAGCCTCTAGTCGATGATAAATGGCCACACAACCCCCATTTTTTATGAAAATAGCCATGAGCGACCTTGAAAATAGCCATGAGCGACCATTTTCAATAATACTAGAGGCTAACACCTACGGATTTTAGACCAAGAAATGGTCTCCACCAGAAATCCAAGAATGTGATCTATGGCAAGGAAATATATGTGGGGTGAGGTGTATGAGCGTCTGGTCGATGATCAATGGCCACACAACCCCCATTTTTGTCGAAAATAGCCATGAACAACCATTTTCAATAATACCGAAGGCTAACACCTACGGAATTTTGACCAAGAAATGGTCTCCACCAGAAATCCAAGAATGTGATCTATGGCAAGGAAACATATGTGGGGTGAGGTGTATGAGCCTCTGGTCGACGATCAATGGCCACACAACGCCCATTTTTTATGAAAATAGCCATGAGCGACCTTGAAAATAGCCATGAGCGACCATTTTCAATAATACTAGAGGCTAACACCTACGGATTTTAGACCAAGAAATGGTCTCCACCAGAAATCCAAGAATGTGATCTATGGCAAGGAAACATATGTGGGGTGAGGTGTATGAGCGTCTGGTCGATGATCAATGGCCACACAACCCCCATTTTTGTCGAAAATAGCCATGAACGACCATTTTCAATAATACCGAAGGCTAACACCTACGGATTTTTGACCAAGAAATGGTCTCCACCAGAAATCCAAGAATGTGATCTATGGCAAGGAAACATATGTGGGGTGAGGTGTATGAGCCTCTGGTCGATGATCAATGGCCACACAACCCCCATTTTTGTCGAAAATAGCCATGAACGACCATTTTCAATAATATCGAAGGCTAACACCTACGGATTTTTGACCAAGAAATGGTCTCCACCAGAAATCCAAGAATGTGATCTACGACAAGGAAACATATGTGGGGTGAGGTGTATGAGCCTCTGGTCGACGATCAATGGCCACACAACCCCCATTTTGCCGAAAATAGCCATGAATGACCATTTTCAATAATATCGAAGGCTAACACCTACGGATTTTTGACCAAGAAATGGTCTCCACCAGAAATCCAAGAATGTGATCTACGACAAGGAAACATATGTGGGGTGAGGTGTATGAGCCTCTGGTCGACGATCAATGGCCACACAACCCCCATTTTGCCGAAAATAGCCATGAATGACAATTTTCAATAATACCGAAGGCTAACACGTACGAGTTTTTAACCAAGAAATGGTTTCCACCAGAAATCCAAGAATGTAATCTATGGCAAGGAAACATATGTGGGGTGAGGTTTATGAGCCTCTAGTCGATGATAAATGGCCACACAACCCCCATTTTTTATGAAAATAGCCATGAGCGACCTTGAAAATAGCCATGAGCGACCATTTTCAATAATACTAGAGGCTAACACCTACGGATTTTAGACCAAGAAATGGTCTCCACCAGAAATCCAAGAATGTGATCTATGGCAAGGAAACATATGTGGGGTGAGGTGTATGAGCGTCTGGTCGATGATCAATGGCCACACAACCCCCATTTTTGTCGAAAATAGCCATGAACGACCATTTTCAATAATACCGAAGGCTAACACCTACGGATTTTTGACCAAGAAATGGTCTCCACCAGAAATCCAAGAATGTGATCTATGGCAAGGAAACATATGTGGGGTGAGGTGTATGAGCCTCTGGTCGATGATCAATGGCCACACAACCTCCATTTTTGTCGAAAATAGCCATGAACGACCATTTTCAATAATATCGAAGGCTAACACCTACTAATTTTTGACCAAGAAATGGTCTCCACCAGAAATCCAAGAATGTGATCTACGACAAGGAAACATATGTGGGGTGAGGTGTATGAGCCTCTGGTCGACGATCAATGGCCACACAACCCCCATTTTGCCGAAAATAGCCATGAATGACCATTTTCAATAATATCGAAGGCTAACACCTACGGATTTTTGACCAAGAAATGGTCTCCACCAGAAATCCAAGAATGTGATCTACGACAAGGAAACATATGTGGGGTGAGGTGTATGAGCCTCTGGTCGACGATCAATGGCCACACAACCCCCATTTTGCCAAAAATAGCCATGAATGACCATTTTCAATAATACCGAAGGCTAACACGTACGAGTTTTTAACCAAGAAATGGTTTCCACCAGAAATCCAAGAATGTAATCTATGGCAATGAAACATATGTGGGGTGAGGTTTATGAGCCTCTAGTCGATGATAAATGGCCACACAACCCCCATTTTTTATGAAAATAGCCATGAGCGACCTTGAAAATAGCCATGAGCGACCATTTTCAATAATACTAGAGGCTAACACCTACGGATTTTAGACCAAGAAATGGTCTCCACCAGAAATCCAAGAATGTGATCTATGGCAAGGAAACATATGTGGGGTGAGGTGTATGAGCGTCTGGTCGATGATCAATGGCCACACAACCCCCATTTTTGTCGAAAATAGCCATGAACGACCATTTTCAATAATACCGAAGGCTAACACCTACGGATTTTTTACCAAGAAATGGTCTCCACCAGAAATCCAAGAATGTGATCTATGGCAAGGAAACATATGTGGGGTGAGGTGTATGAGCCTCTAGTCGATGATAAATGGCCACACAACCCCCATTTTTGTCGAAAATAGCCATGAATGACCATTTTCAAAAATACCAAAGGCTAACACGTACGGATTTTTAACCAAGAAATGGTCTCCACCAGAAATCCAAGAATGTGATCTATGGCAAGGAAACATATGTGGGGTGAGGTGTACGAGCCTCTGGTCGATGATCAATGGCCACACAACCCCCATTTTGCCGAAAATAGCCATGAATGACCATTTTCAATAATACCGAAGGCTAACACGTACGAGTTTTTAACCAAGAAATGGTCTCCACCAGAAATCCAAGAATGTGATCTATGGCAAGGAAACATATGTGGGGTGAGGTGTATGAGCGTCTGGTCGATGATCAACTGGCCACACAACCCCCATTTTTGTCGAAAATAGCCATGAACGACCATTTTCAATAATACCGAAGGCTAACACCTACGGATTTTTGACCAAGAAATGGTCTCCACCAGAAATCCAAGAATGTGATCTATGGCAAGGAAACATATGTGGGGTGAGGTGTATGAGCCTCTGGTCGACGATCAATGGCCACACAACCCTAATTTTTGTCGAAAATAGCCATGAACGACCATTTTCAATGACATTGAAGGCTAACACCTACGGATTTTTGACCAAGAAATGGTCTCCACCATAAATCCAAGAATGTGATCTATGGCAAGGAAACATATGTGTAGTGAGGTGTATGAGCCTCTGGTCGATGATCAATGGCCACACAACCCCCATTTTTGTCGAAAATAGCCATGAATGACCATTTACAATAATACCGAAGGCTAACACCTACGGATTTTTGACCAAGAAATGGTCTCCACCAGAAATCCAAGAATATGATCTATGGCAAGGAAACATATGTGGGGTGAGGTGTATGAGCCTCTGGTCGACGATCAATGGCCACACAACCCCCATTTTGCCGAAAATAGCCATGAATGACCATTTTCAATAATACCGAAGGCTAACACGTACGAGTTTTTAACCAAGAAATGGTCTCCACCAGAAATCCAAGAATGTAATCTATGGCAAGGAAACATATGTGGGGTGAGGTTTATGAGCCTCTAGTCGATGATAAATGGCCACACAAGCTCCATTTTTTTATGAAAATAGCCATGAGCGACCTTGAAAATAGCCATGAGCGACCATTTTCAATAATACTAGAGGCTAACACCTACGGATTTTAGACCAAGAAATGGTCTCCACCAGAAATCCAAGAATGTGATCTATGGCAAGGAAACATATGTGGGGTGAGGTGTATGAGCGTCTGGTCGATGATCAATGGCCACACAACCCCCATTTTTGTCGAAAATAGCCATGAATGACCATTTTCAATAATACCGAAGGCTAACACCTACGGATTTTTGACCAAGAAATGGTCTCCACCAGAAATCCAAGAATGTGATCTATGGCAAGGAAACATATGTGGGGTGAGGTGTATGAGCCTCTAGTCGATGATCAATGGCCACACAACCCCCATTTTTGTCGAAAATAGCCATGAATGATCATTTTCAAAAATACCAAAGGCTAACACGTACGGATTTTTGACCAAGAAATGGTCTCCACCAGAAATCCAAGAATGTGATCTATGGCAAGGAAACATATGTGGGGTGAGGTGTACGAGCCTCTGGTCGATGATCAATGGCCACACAACCCCCATTTTGCCAAAAATAGCCATGAATGACCATTTTCAATAATACCGAAGGCTAACACGTACGAGTTTTTAACCAAGAAATGGTTTCCACCAGAAATCCAAGAATGTAATCTATGGCAAGGAAACATATGTGGGGTGAGGTTTATGAGCCTCTAGTCGATGATAAATGGCCACACAACCCCCATTTTTTATGAAAATAGCCATGAGCGACCTTGAAAATAGCCATGAGCGACCATTTTCAATAATACTAGAGGCTAACACCTACGGATTTTAGACCAAGAAATGGTCTCCACCAGAAATCCAAGAATGTGATCTATGGCAAGGAAACATATGTGGGGTGAGGTGTATGAGCGTCTGGTCGATGATCAATGGCCACACAACCCCCATTTTTGTCGAAAATAGCCATGAACGACCATTTTCAATAATACCGAAGGCTAACACCTACGGATTTTTGACCAAGAAATGGTCTCCACCAGAAATCCAAGAATGTGATCTATGGCAAGGAAACATATGTGGGGTGAGGTGTATGAGCCTCTGGTCGACGATCAATGGCCACACAACCCCCATTTTTTATGAAAATAGCCATGAGCGACCTTGAAAATAGCCATGAGCGACCATTTTCAATAATACTAGAGGCTAACACCTACGGATTTTAGACCAAGAAATGGTCTCCACCAGAAATCCAAGAATGTTATCTATGGCAAGGAAACATATGTGGGGTGAGGTGTATGAGCGTCTGGTCGATGATCAATGGCCACACAACCCCCATTTTTGTCGAAAATAGCCATGAACGACCATTTTCAATAATACCGAAGGCTAACACCTACGGATTTTTGACCAAGAAATGGTCTCCACCAGAAATCCAAGAATGTGATCTATGGCAAGGAAACATATGTGGGGTGAGGTGTATGAGCCTCTGGTCGATGATCAATGGCCACACAACCCCCATTTTTGTCGAAAATAGCCATGAACGACCATTTTCAATAATATCGAAGGCTAACACCTACGGATTTTTGACCAAGAAATGGTCTCCACCAGAAATCCAAGAATGTGATCTACGACAAGTAAACATATGTGGGGTGAGGTGTATGAGCCTCTGGTCGACGATCAATGGCCACACAACCCCCATTTTGCCGAAAATAGCCATGAATGACCATTTTCAATAATATCGAAGGCTAACACCTACGGATTTTTGACCAAGAAATGGTCTCCACCAGAAATCCAAGAATGTGATCTACGACAAGGAAACATATGTGGGGTGAGGTGTATGAGCCTCTAGGTCGACGATCAATGGCCACACAACCCCCATTTTGCCGAAAATAGCCATGAATGACCATTTTCAATAATACCGAAGGCTAACACGTACGAGTTTTTAACCAAGAAATGGTTTCCACCAGAAATCCAAGAATGTAATCTATGGCAAGGAAACATATCTGGGGTGAGGTTTATGAGCCTCTAGTCGATGATAAATGGCCACACAACCCCCATTTTTTATGAAAATAGCCATGAGCGACCTTGAAAATAGCCATGAGCGACCATTTTCAATAATACTAGAGGCTAACACCTACGGATTTTAGACCAAGAAATGGTCTCCACCAGAAATCCAAGAATGTGATCTATGGCAAGGAAACATATGTGGGGTGAGGTGTATGAGCGTCTGGTCGATGATCAATGGCCACACAACCCCCATTTTTGTCGAAAATAGCCATGAACGACCATTTTCAATAATACCGAAGGCTAACACCTACGGATTTTTGACCAAGAAATGGTCTCCACCAGAAATCCAAGAATGTGATCTATGGCAAGGAAACATATGTGGGGTGAGGTGTATGAGCCTCTGGTCGATGATCAATGGCCACACAACCTCCATTTTTGTCGAAAATAGCCATGAACGACCATTTTCAATAATATCGAAGGCTAACACCTACGGATTTTTGACCAAGAAATGGTGTCCACCAGAAATCCAAGACTGTGATCTACGACAAGGAAACATATGTGGGGTGAGGTGTATGAGCCTCTGGTCGACGATCAATGGCCACACAACCCCCATTTTGCCGAAAATAGCCATGAATGACCATTTTCAATAATATCGAAGGCTAACACCTACGGATTTTTGACCAAGAAATGGTCTCCACCAGAAATCCAAGAATGTGATCTACGACAAGGAAACATATGTGGGGTGAGGTGTATGAGCCTCTGGTCGACGATCAATGGCCACACAACCCCCATTTTGCCGAAAATAGCCATGAATGACCATTTTCAATAATACCGAAGGCTAACACGTACGAGTTTTTAACCAAGAAATGGTTTCCACTAGAAATCCAAGAATGTAATCTATGGCAATGAAACATATGTGGGGTGAGGTTTATGAGCCTCTAGTCGATGATAAATGGCCACACAACCCCCATTTTTTATGAAAATAGCCATGAGCGACCTTGAAAATAGCCATGAGCGACCATTTTCAATAATACTAGAGGCTAACACCTACGGATTTTAGACCAAGAAATGGTCTCCACCAGAAATCCAAGAATGTGATCTATGGCAAGGAAACATATGCTGGGGTGAGGTGTATGAGCGTCTGGTCGATGATCAATGGCCACACAACCCCCATTTTTGTCGAAAATAGCCATGAACGACCATTTTCAATAATACCGAAGGCTAACACCTACAGATTTTTTACCAAGAAATGGTCTCCACCAGAAATCCAAGAATGTGATCTATGGCAAGGAAACATATGTGGGGTGAGGTGTATGAGCCTCTAGTCGATGATCAATGGCCACACAACCCCCATTTTTGTCGAAAATAGCCATGAATGACCATTTTCAAAAATACCAAAGGCTAACACGTACGGATTTTTAACCAAGAAATGGTCTCCACCTGAAATCCAAGAATGTGATCTATGGCAAGGAAACATATGCGGGGTGAGGTGTACGAGCCTCTGGTCGATGATCAATGGCCACACAACCCCCATTTTGCCGAAAATAGCCATGAATGACCATTTTCAATAATACCGAAGGCTAACACGTACGAGTTTTTAACCAAGAAATGGTCTCCACTAGAAATCCAAGAATGTGATCTATGGCAAGGAAACATATGTGGGGTGAGGTGTATGAGCGTCTGGTCGATGATCAATGGCCACACAACCCCCATTTTTGTCGAAAATAGCCATGAACGACCATTTTCAATAATACCGAAGGCTAACACCTACGGATTTTTGACCAAGAAATGGTCTCCACCAGAAATCCAAGAATTTGATCTATGGCAAGGAAACATATGTGGGGTGAGGTGTATGAGCCTCTGGTCGACGATCAATGGCCACACAACCCTAATTTTTGTCGAAAATAGCCATGAACTACCATTTTCAATGACACTGAAGGCTAACACCTACGGATTTTTGACCAAGAAATGGTCTCCACCATAAATCCAAGAATGTGATCTATGGCAAGGAAACATATGTGTAGTGAGGTGTATGAGCCTCTGGTCGATGATCAATGGCCACACAACCCCCATTTTTGTCGAAAATAGCCATGAATGACCATTTACAATAATACCGAAGGCTAACACCTACGGATTTTTGACCAAGAAATGGTCTCCACCAGAAATCCAAGAATGTGATCTATGGCAAGGAAACATATGTGGGGTGAGGTGTATGAGCCTCTGGTCGACGATCAATGGCCACACAACCCCCATTTTGCCGAAAATAGCCATGAATGACCATTTTCAATAATACCGAAGGCTAACACGTACGAGTTTTTAACCAAGAAATGGTCTCCACCAGAAATCCAAGAATGTAATCTATGGCAAGGAAACATATGTGGGGTGAGGTTTATGAGCCTCTAGTCGATGATAAATGGCCACACAACCCCCATTTTTTATGAAAATAGCCATGAGCGACCTTGAGAATAGCCATGAGCGACCATTTTCAATAATACTAGAGGCTAACACCTACGGATTTTAGACCAAGAAAATGGTCTCCACCAGAAATCCAAGAATGTGATCTATGGCAAGGAAACATATGTGGGGTGAGGTGTATGAGCATCTGGTCGATGATCAATGGCCACACAACCCCCATTTTTGTCGAAAAATAGCCATGAATGACCATTTTCAATAATACCGAAGGCTAACACCTACGGATTTTTGACCAAGAAATGGTCTCCACCAGAAATCCAAGAATGTGATCTATGGCAAGGAAACCTATGTGGGGTGAGGTGTATGAGCCTCTAGTCGATGATCAATGGCCACACAACCCCCATTTTTGTCGAAAATAGCCATGAATGACCATTTTCAAAAATACCAAAGGCTAACACGTACGGATTTTTGACCAAGAAATGGTCTCCACCAGAAATCCAAGAACTGTGATCTATGGCAAGGAAACATATGTGGGGTGAGGTGTACGAGCCTCTGGTCGATGATCAATGGCCACACAACCCCCATTTTGCCGAAAATAGCCATGAATGACCATTTTCAATAATACCGAAGGCTAACACGTACGAGTTTTTAACCAAGAAATGGTTTCCACCAGAAATCGAAGAATGTAATCTATGGCAAGGAAACATATGTGGGGTGAGGTTTATGAGCCTCTGGTCGATGATGAATGGCCACACAACCCCCATTTTGCCGAAAATAGCCATGAACGACCATTTTCAATAATACCGAAGGCTAACACGTACGAGTTTTTAACCAAGAAATGGTCTCCACCTGAAATCCAAGAATGTGATCTATGGCAAGGAAACATATGTGGGGTGAGGTGTACGAGCCTCTGGTCGATGATCAATGGCCACACAACCACCATTTTGCCGAAAATAGCCATGAACGACCATTTTCAATAATACCGAAGGCTAACACGTACGAGTTTTTAACCAAGAAATGGTCTCCACCAGAAATCCAAGAATGTGATCTATGACAAGGAAACATATGTGGGGTGAGGTGTATGAGCATCTGGTCGATGATCAATGGCCACACAACCCCCATTTTTGTCGAAAATAGCCATGAATGACCATTTACAATAATACCGAAGGCTAACACCTACGGATTTTTGACCAAGAAATGGTCTCCACCAGAAATCCAAGAATGTGATCTATGGCAAGGAAACATATGTGGGGTGAGGTGTATGAGCCTCTGGTCGATGATCAATGGCCACACCATTGA
This sequence comes from Zea mays, assembly GCF_902167145.1. Classification (NCBI taxonomy): domain Eukaryota; kingdom Viridiplantae; phylum Streptophyta; class Magnoliopsida; order Poales; family Poaceae; genus Zea; species Zea mays. Next base: position 16,038 of record NW_023367026.1, on the reverse strand, counting down.
TCATCGACCAGACGCTCATACACCTCACCCCACATATGTTTCCTTGCCATAGATCACATTCTTGGATTTCTGGTGGAGACCATTTCTTGGTCTAAAATCCGTAGGTCTTAGCCTCTAGTATTATTGAAAATAGTCGCTCATGGCTATTTTCATAAAAAATGGGGGTTGTGTGGCCATTGATCATCGACCAGAGGCTCGTACACCTCACCCCACATATGTTTCCTTGCCATAGATCACATTCTTGGATTTCTGGTGGAAACCATTTCTTGGTTAAAAACTCGTACGTGTTAGCCTTCAGTATTATTGAAAATGGTCATTCATGGCTATTTTCGGCAAAATGGGGGTTGTGTGGCCATTGATCATCGATCAGAGGCTCATACACCTCACCCCACATATGTTTCCTTGCCATAGATCACATTCTTGGATTTCTGGTGGAGACCATTTCTTGGTCAAAAATCAGTAGGTCTTAGCCTCTAGTATTATTGAAAATGGTCGCTCATGGCTATTTTCATAAAAAAAATGGGGGTTGTGTGGCCATTTATCATCGACTAGAGGCTCATAAATCTCACCCCACATATGTTTCCTTGCCATAGATCACATTCTTGGATTTTTGGTGGAGACCATTTCTTGGTCAAAAACTCGTACGTGTTAGCCTTCGGTATTATTGAAAATGGTCGTTCATGGCTATTTTCGACAAAAATGGGGGTTGTGTGGCCATTGATCATCGACCAGAGGCTCATACACCTCACCCCACATATGTTTCCTTGTCATAGATCACATTCTTGGATTTCTGGTGGAGACCATTTCTTGGCCTAAAATCCGTAGGTGTTAGCCTTCGGTATTATTGAAAATGGTCGCTCATGGCTATTTTCGACAAAAATGGGGGTTGTGTGGCCATTGATCATCGACCAGAGGCTCATACACCTCACCCCACATATGTTTCCTTGCCATAGATTACATTCTTGGATTTTTGGTGGAAACCATTTCTTGGTTAAAACCTCGTACGTGTTAGCCTTCGGTATTATTGAAAATGGTCGTTCATGGCTATTTTCGACAAAAATGGGGGTTGTGTGGCCATTGATCATCGACCAGACGCTCATACACCTCACCCCACATATGTTTCCTTGCCATAGATCACATTCTTGGATTTCTGGTGGAGACAATTTCTTGGTCTAAAATCCGTAGGTGTTAGCCTCTAGTATTATTGAAAATGGTCGCTCATGGCTATTTTCAAGGTCGCTCATGGCTATTTTCATAAAAAAATGGGGGTTGTGTGGCCATTTATCATCGACTAGAGGCTCATAAACCTCACCCCACATATGTTTCCTTGCCATAGATTACATTCTTGGATTTCTGGTGGAAACCATTTCTTGGTTAAAAACTCGTACGTGTTAGCCTTCGGTATTATTGAAAATGGTCATTCATGGCTATTTTCGGCAAAATGGGGGTTGTGTGGCCATTGATCGTCGACCAGAGGCTCATACACCTCACCCCACATATGTTTCCTTGTCGTAGATCACATTCTTGGATTTCTGGTGGAAACCATTTCTTGGTCAAAAATCCGTAGGTGTTAGCCTTCGATATTATTGAAAATGGTCATTCATGGTTATTTTCGGCAAAATGGGGGTTGTGTGGCCATTGATCGTCGACCAGAGGCTCATACACCTCACCCCACATATGTTTCCTTGTCGTAGATCACATTCTTGGATTTCTGGTGGAGACCATTTCTTGGTCAAAAATCCGTAGGTGTTAGCCTTCAGTGTCATTGAAAATGGTCGTTCATGGCTATTTTCGACAAAAATTAGGGTTGTGTGGCCATTGATCGTCGACCAGAGGCTCATACACCTCACCCCACATATGTTTCCTTGCCATAGATCACATTCTTGGATTTCTGGTGGAGACCATTTCTTGGTCAAAAATCCGTAGGTGTTAGCCTTCGGTATTATTGAAAATGGTCGTTCATGGCTATTTTCGACAAAAATAGGGGTTGTGTGGCCATTGATCATCGACCAGACGCTCATACACCTCACCCCACATATGTTTCCTTGCCATAGATCACATTCTTGGATTTCTGGTGGAGACCATTTCTTGGTCTAAAATCCGTAGGTGTTAGCCTCTTGTATTATTGAAAATGGTCGCTCATGGCTATTTTCTAGGTCGCTCATGGCTATTTTCATAAAAAATGGGGGTTGTGTGTCCATTTATCATCGACTAGAGGCTCATAAACCTCACCCCACATATGTTTCCTTGCCATAGATCACATTCTTGGATTTCTGGTGGAGACCATTTCTTGGTTAAAAACTCGTACGTGTTAGCCTTCGGTATTATTGAAAATGGTCGTTCATGGCTATTTTCGGCAAAATGGGGGTTGTGTGGCCATTGATCATCGACCAGAGGCTCGTACACCTCACCCCACATATGTTTCCTTGCCATAGATCACATTCTTGGATTTCTGGTGGAGACCATTTCTTGGTCAAAAATCTGTAGGTGTTAGCCTTCGGTATTATTGAAAATGGTCATTCATGGCTATTTTCGACAAAAATGGGGGTTGTTTGGCCATTGATCATCAACCAAAGGCTCGTACACCTCACTACACATATGTTTCCTTGCCATAGATCACATTCTTGGATTTTTGGTGGAGACCATTTCTTGGTCAAAAACTCGTACGTGTTAGCCTTCGGTATTATTGAAAATGGTCGTTCATGGCTATTTTCGGCAAAATGGGGGTTCTGTGGCCATTGATCATCGACCAGAGGCTCGTACACCTCACCCCACATATGTTTCCTTGCCATAGATCACATTCTTGGATTTCTGGTGGAGACCATTTCTTGGTCAAAAATCCGTAGGTGTTAGCCTTCGGTATTATTGAAAATGGTCATTCATGGCTATTTTCGACAAAAATGGGGGTTGTGTGGCCATTGATCATCGACCAGAGGCTCGTACACCTCACTACACATATGTTTCCTTGCCATAGATCACATTCTTGGATTTTTGGTGGAGACCATTTCTTGGTCAAAAACTCGTACGTGTTAGCCTTCGGTATTATTGAAAATGGTCGTTCATGGCTATTTTCGACAAAAATGGGGGTTGTGTGGCCATTGATCATCGACCAGAGGCTCATACACCTCACCCCACATATGTTTCCTTGCCATAGATCACATTCTTGGATTTCTGGTGGAGACCATTTCTTCGTCAAAAATCCGTAGGTGTTAGCCTTCGGTATTATTGTAAATGGTCATTCATGGCTATTTTCGACAAAAATGGGGGTTGTGTGGCCATTGATCATCGACCAGAGGCTCATACACCTCACCCCACATATGTTTCCTTGCCATAGATCACATTCTTGGATTTCTGGTGGAGACCATTTCTTGGTCAAAAATCCGTACGTGTTAGCCTTTGGTATTTTTGAAAATGGTCATTCATGGCTATTTTCGGCGAAAATGGGGGTTGTGTGGCCATTGATCGTCGACCAGAGGCTCATACACCTCACCCCACATATGTTTCCTTGTCGTAGATCACATTCTTGGATTTCTGGTGGAGACCATTTCTTGGTCAAAAATCCGTAGGTGTTAGCCTTCGATATTATTGAAAATGGTCGTTCATGGCTATTTTCGACAAAAATGGGGGTTGTGTGGCCATTGATCATCGACCAGACGCTCATACACCTCACCCCACATATGTTTCCTTGCCATAGATCACATTCTTGGATTTATGGTGGAGACCATTTCTTGGTCAAAAATTCGGTGGTGTTAGCCTTCAGTGTCATTGAAAATGGTCGTTCATGGCTATTTTCGACAAAAATTAGGGTTGTGTGGCCATTGATCGTCGACCAGAGGCTCATACACCTCACCCCACATATGTTTCCTTGCCATAGATCACATTCTTGGATTTCTGGTGGAGACCATTTCTTGGTCAAAAATCCGTAGGTGTTAGCCTTCGGTATTATTGAAAATGGTCGTTCATGGCTATTTTCGACAAAAATAGGGGTTGTGTGGCCATTGATCATCGACCAGACGCTCATACACCTCACCCCACATATGTTTCCTTGCCATAGATCACATTCTTGGATTTCTGGTGGAGACCATTTCTTGGTCTAAAATCCGTAGGTGTTAGCCTTCGGTATTATTGTAAATGGTCATTCATGGCTATTTTCGACAAAAATGGGGGTTGTGTGGCCATTGATCATCGACCAGAGGCTCATACACCTCACCCCACATATGTTTCCTTGTCGTAGATCACATTCTTGGATTTCTGGTGGAGACCGTTTCTTGGTCAAAAATCCGTAGGTGTTAGCCTTCGATATTATTGAAAATGGTCGTTCATGGCTATTTTCGACAAAAATGGGGGTTGTGTGGCCATTGATCATCGACCAGACGCTCATACACCTCACCCCACATATGTTTCCTTGCCATAGATCACATTCTTGGATTTATGGTGGAGACCATTTCTTGGTCAAAAATTCGTAGGTGTTAGCCTTCAGTGTCATTGAAAATGGTCGTTCATGGCTATTTTCGACAAAAATTAGGGTTGTGTGGCCATTGATCGTCGACCAGAGGCTCATACACCTCACCCCACATATGTTTCCTTGCCATAGATCACATTCTTGGATTTCTGGTGGAGACCATTTCTTGGTCAAAAATCCGTAGGTGTTAGCCTTCGGTATTATCGAAAATGGTCATTCATGGCTATTTTCGGCAAAATGGGGGTTGTGTGGCCATTTATCATCGACTAGAGGCTCATAAATCTCACCCCACATATGTTTCCTTGCCATAGATCACATTCTTGGATTTTGGGTGGAGACCATTTCTTGGTCAAAAACTCGTACGTGTTAGCCTTCGGTATTATTGAAAATGGTCGTTCATGGCTATTTTCGGCAAAATGGGGGTTGTGTGGCCATTGATCGTCGACCAGAGGCTCATACACCTCACCCCACATATGTTTCCTTGTCGTAGATCACATTCTTGGATTTCTGGTGGAGACCATTTCTTGGCCTAAAATCCGTACGTGTTAGCCTCTAGTATTATTGAAAATGGTCGCTCATGGCTATTTTCAAGGTCGCTCATGGCTATTTTCATAAAAAATGGGGGTTGTGTGGCCATTTATCATCGACTAGAGGCTCATAAACCTCACCCCACATATGTTTCCTTGCCATAGATCACATTCTTGGATTTCTGGTGGAGACCATTTCTTGGTTAAATACTCGTACTTGTTAGCCTTCGGTATTATTGAAAATGGTCGTTCATGGCTATTTTCGGCAAAATGGGGGTTGTGTGGCCATTGATCATCGACCAGAGGCTCGTACACCTCACCCCACATATGTTTCCTTGCCATAGATCACATTCTTGGATTTCTGGTGGAGACCATTTCTTGGTCAAAAATCCGTAGGTGTTAGCCTTCAGTGTCATTGAAAATGGTCGTTCATGGCTATTTTCGACAAAAATGGGGGTTGTGTGGCCATTGATGATCGACCAGAGGCTCGTACACCTCACCCCACATATGTTTCCTTGCCATAGATCACATTCTTGGATTTCTAGTGGAGACCATTTCTTGGTCAAAAATCCGTAGGTGTTAGCCTTCGGTATTATTGTAAATGGTCATTCATGGCTATTTTCGACAAAAATAGGGGTTGTGTGGCCATTGATCTTCGACCAGAGGCTCATACACCTCACTACACATATGTTTCCTTGCCATAGATCACATTCTTGGATTTATGGTGGAGACCATTTCTTGGTCAAAAATCCGTAGGTGTTAGCCTTCAGTGTCATTGAAAATGGTCGTTCATGGCTATTTTCGACAAAAATTAGGGTTGTGTGGCCATTGATCGTCGACCAGAGGCTCATACACCTCACCCCACATATGTTTCCTTGCCATAGATCACATTCTTGGATTTCTGGTGGAGACCATTTCTTGGGCAAAAATCCGTAGGTGTTAGCCTTTGGTATTTTTGAAAATGGTCATTCATGGCTATTTTCGACAAAAATGGGGGTTGTGTGGCCATTGATCTTCGACCAGAGGCTCATAAACCTCACCCCACATATGTTTCCTTGCCATAGATTACATTCTTGGATTTATGGTGGAGACCATTTCTTGGTCAAAAATCCGTAGGTGTTAGCCTTCAGTGTCATTGAAAATGGTCGTTCATGGCTATTTTCGACAAAAAATAGGGTTGTGTGGCCATTGATCGTCGACCAGAGGCTCATACACCTCACCCCACATATGTTTCCTTGCCATAGATTACATTCTTGGATTTCTGGTGGAAACCATTTCTTGGTTAAAAACTCGTACGTGTTAGCCTTCGGTATTATTGAAAATGGTCGTTCATGGCTATTTTCGACAAAAATTAGGGTTGTGTGGCCATTGATCGTCGACCAGAGGCTCATACACCTCACCCCACATATGTTTCCTTGCCATAGATCACATTCTTGGATTTCTGGTGGAGACCATTTCTTGGTCAAAAATCCGTAGGTGTTAGCCTTCGATATTATTGAAAATGGTCGTTCATGGCTATTTTCGACAAAAATGGGGGTTGTGTGGCCATTGATCATCGACCAGAGGCTCATACACCTCACCCCACATATGTTTCCTTGCCATAGATCACATTCTTGGATTTCTGGTGGAGACCATTTCTTGGTCAAAAATCCGTAGGTGTTAGCCTTCGGTATTATTGAAAATGGTCGTTCATGGCTATTTTCGACAAAAATGGGGGTTGTGTGGCCATTGATCATCGACCAGACGCTCATACACCTCACCCCACATATGTTTCCTTGCCATAGATCACATTCTTGGATTTTTGGTGGAGACCATTTCTTGGTCTAAAATTTGTAGGTGTTAGCCTCTAGTATTATTGAAAATGGTCGCTCATGGCTATTTTCATAAAAAATGGGGGTTGTGTGGCCATTTATCATCGACTAGAGGCTCATAAACCTCACCCCACATATGTTTCCTTGCCATAGATCACATTCTTGGATTTCTGGTGGAGACCATTTCTTGGTCAAAAATCCGTACGTGTTAGCCTTTGGTATTTTTGAAAATGGTCGTTCATGGCTTGGTCGATGATCAATGGCCACACAACCCCCATTTTTTATGAAAATAGCCATGAGCGACCATTTTCAATAATACTAGAGGCTAAGACCTACGGATTTTTGACCAAGAAATGGTCTCCACCAAAAATCCAAGAATGTGACCTACGACAAGGAAACATATGTGGGGTGAGGTGTATGATCCTCTAGTCGACGATCAATGGCCACACAACCCCCATTTTGCCGAAAATAGCCATGAATGACCATTTTCAATAATACCGAAGGCTAACACCTACGGATTTTTGACCAAGAAATGGTCTCCACCAGAAATCCAAGAATGTGATCTATGGCAAGGAAACATATGTGGGGTTAGGTGTACGAGCCTCTGGTCGATGATCAATGGACACAGAACCCCCATTTTGCCGAAAATAGCCATGAACGACCATTTTCAATAATACCGAAGGCTAACACCTACGGATTTTTGACCAAGAAATGGTCTCCACCAGAAATCCAAGAATGTGATCTATGGCAAGGAAACATATGTGGGGTGAGGTGTACGAGCCTCTGGTCGATGATCAATGGCCACAGAACCCCCATTTTGCCGAAAATAGCCATGAACGACCATTTTCAATAATACCGAAGGCTAACACGTACGAGTTTTTGACCAAGAAATGGTCTCCACCAGAAATCCAAGAATGTGATCTATGGCAAGGAAACATATGTGGGGTGAGGTGTATGAGCCTCTAGTCGATGATCAATGGCCACACAACCCCCATTTTTGTCGAAAATAGCCATGAATGACCATTTTCAAAAATACCAAAGGCTAACACATTCGGATTTTTGCCCAAGAAATGGTCTCCACCAGAAATCCAAGAATGTGATCTATGGCAAGGAAACATATGTGGGGTGAGGTGTACGAGCCTCTGGTCGATGATCAATGGCCACACAACCCCCATTTTGCCGAAAATAGCCATGAATGACCATTTTCAATAATACCGAAGGCTAACACGTACGAGTTTTTAACCAAGAAATGGTCTCCACCAGAAATCCAAGAATGTGATCTATGGCAAGGAAACATATGTGGGGTGAGGTGTATGAGCGTCTGGTCGATGATCAATGGCCACACAACCCCCATTTTTGTCGAAAATAGCCATGAACGACCATTTTCAATAATACCGAAGGCTAACACGTACGGATTTTTGACCAAGAAATGGTCTCCACCAGAAATCCAAGAATGTGATCTATGGCAAGGAAACATATGTGGGGTGAGGTGTATGAGCCTCTAGTCGATGATCAATGGCCACACAACCCCCATTTTTGTCGAAAATAGCCATGAATGACCATTTTCAAAAATACCAAAGGCTAACACGTATGGATTTTTGACCAAGAAATGGTCTCCACCAGAAATCCAAGAATGTGATCTACGACAAGGAAACATATGTGGGGTGAGTTGTATGAGCCTCTGGTCAACGATCAATGGCCACATAACCCCCATTTTGCCGAAAATAGCCATGAATGACCATTTTCAATAATACCGAAGGCTAACACGTACGAGTTTTTAACCAAGAAGTGGTTTCCACCAGAAATCCAAGAATGTAATCTATGGCAAGGAAACATATGTGGGGTGAGGTTTATGAGCCTCTAGTCGATGATAAATGGCCACACAACCCCCATTTTTTATGAAAATAGCCATGAGCGACCTTGAAAATAGCCATGAGCGACCATTTTCAATAATACTAGAGGCTAACACCTACGGATTTTAGACCAAGAAATGGTCTCCACCAGAAATCCAAGAATGTGATCTACGACAAGGAAACATATGTGGGGTGAGGTGTATGAGCCTCTGGTCGATGATCAATGGCCACACAACCCCCATTTTTGTCGAAAATAGCCATGAATGACCATTTACAATAATACCGAAGGCTAACACCTACGGATTTTTGACCAAGAAATGGTCTCCACCAGAAATCCAAGAATGTGATCTATGGCAAGGAAACATATGTGGGGTGAGGTGTACGAGCCTCTGGTCGATGATCAATGGCCACACAACCCCCATTTTGCCGAAAATAGCCATGAACGACCATTTTCAATAATACCGAAGGCTAACACGTACGAGTTTTTAACCAAGAAATGGTCTCCACCAGAAATCCAAGAATGTGATCTATGGCAAGGAAACATATGTGGGGTGAGGTTTATGAGCCTCTAGTCGATGATAAATGGCCACACAACCCCCATTTTTTATGAAAATAGCCATGAGCGACCATTTTCAATAGTACTAGAGGCTAAGACCTACGGATTTTTGACCAAGAAATGGTCTCCACCAGAAATCCAAGAATGTGATCTATGGCAAGGAAACATATGTGGGGTGAGGTGTATGAGCCTCTGGTCGACGATCAATGGCCACACAACCCCCATTTTTGTCGAAAATAGCCATGAATGACCATTTTCAATAATACCGAAGGCTAACACGTACGAGTTTTTAACCAAGAAATGGTTTCCACCAGAAATCCAAGAATGTAATCTATGACAAGGAAACATATGTGGGGTGAGGTGTATGAGCCTCTGGTCGACGAAAAATGGCCACACAACCCTAATTTTTGTCGAAAATAGCCATGAACGACCATTTTCAATGACACTGAAGGCTAACACCTACGGATTTTTGACCAAGAAATGGTCTCCACCATAAATCCAAGAATGTAATCTATGGCAAGGAAACATATGTGGGGTGAGGTTTATGAGCCTCTGGTCGAAGATCAATGGCCACACAACCCCCATTTTTGTCGAAAATAGCCATGAATGACCATTTTCAAAAATACCAAATGCTAACACCTACGGATTTTTGCCCAAGAAATGGTCTCCACCAGAAATCCAAGAATGTGATCTATGGCAAGGAAACATATGTGGGGTGAGGTGTATGAGCCTCTGGTCGACGATCAATGGCCACACAACCCTAATTTTTGTCGAAAATAGCCATGAACGACCATTTTCAATGACACTGAAGGCTAACACCTACGGATTTTTGACCAAGAAATGGTCTCCACCATAAATCCAAGAATGTGATCTATGGCAAGGAAACATATGTGTAGTGAGGTGTATGAGCCTCTGGTCGAAGATCAATGGCCACACAACCCCCATTTTTGTCGAAAATAGCCATGAATGACCATTTACAATAATACCGAAGGCTAACACCTACGGATTTTTGACCAAGAAATGGTCTCCACCAGAAATCCAAGAATGTGATCTATGGCAAGGAAACATATGTGGGGTGAGGTGTACGAGCCTCTGGTCGATGATCAATGGCCACACAACCCCCATTTTGCCGAAAATAGCCATGAATGACCATTTTCAATAATACCGAAGGCTAACACGTACTAGTTTTTAACCAAGAAATGGTCTCCACCAGAAATCCAAGAATGTGATCTATGGCAAGGAAACATATGTGGGGTGAGGTGTATGAGCGTCTGGTCGATGATCAATGGCCACACAACCCCCATTTTTGTCGAAAATAGCCATGAACGACCATTTTCAATAATACCGAAGGCTAACACGTACGGATTTTTGACCAAGAAATGGTCTCCACCAGAAATCCAAGAATGTGATCTATGGCAAGGAAACATATGTGGGGTGAGGTGTATGAGCCTCTAGTCGATGATCAATGGCCACACAACCCCCATTTTTGTCGAAAATAGCCATGAATGACCATTTTCAAAAATACCAAAGGCTAACACGTATGGATTTTTGACCAAGAAATGGTCTCCACCAGAAATCCAAGAATGTGATCTACGACAAGGAAACATATGTGGGGTGAGTTGTATGAGCCTCTGGTCGACGATCAGTGGCCACACAACCCCCATTTTGCCGAAAATAGCCATGAATGACCATTTTCAATAATACCGAAGGCTAACACGTACGAGTTTTTAACCAAGAAGTGGTTTCCACCAGAAATCCAAGAATGTAATCTATGGCAAGGAAACATATGTGGGGTGAGGTTTATGAGCCTCTAGTCGATGATAAATGGCCACACAACCCCCATTTTTTATGAAAATAGCCATGAGCGACCTTGAAAATAGCCATGAGCGACCATTTTCAATAATACTAGAGGCTAACACCTACGGATTTTAGACCAAGAAATGGCCTCCACCAGAAATCCAAGAATGTGATCTACGACAAGGAAACATATGTGGGGTGAGGTGTATGAGCCTCTGGTCGATGATCAATGGCCACACAACCCCCATTTTTGTCGAAAATAGCCATGAATGACCATTTACAATAATACCGAAGGCTAACACCTACGGATTTTTGACCAAGAAATGGTCTCCACCAGAAATCCAAGAATGTGATCTATGGCAAGGAAACATATGTGGGGTGAGGTGTACGAGCCTCTGGTTGATGATCAATGGCCACACACCCCCCATTTTGCCGAAAATAGCCATGAACGACCATTTTCAATAATACCGAAGGCTAACACGTACGAGTTTTTAACCAAGAAATGGTCTCCACCAGAAATCCAAGAATGTGATCTATGGCAAGGAAACATATGTGGGGTGAGGTTTATGAGCCTCTAGTCGATGATAAATGGCCACACAACCCCCATTTTTTATGAAAATAGCCATGAGCGACCATTTTCAATAATACTAGAGGCTAAGACCTACGGATTTTTGACCAAGAAATGGTCTCCACCAGAAATCCAAGAATCTGATCTATGGCAAGGAAACATATGTGGGGTGAGGTGTATGAGCCTCTGGTCGACGATCAATGGCCACACAACCCCCATTTTTGTCGAAAATAGCCATGAATGACCATTTTCAATAATACCGAAGGCTAACACGTACGAGTTTTTAACCAAGAAATGGTTTCCACCAGAAATCCAAGAATGTAATCTATGGCAAGGAAACATATGTGGGGTGAGGTGTATGAGCCTCTGGTCGACGATCAATGGCCACACAACCCTAATTTTTGTCGAAAATAGCCATGAACGACCATTTTCAATGACACTGAAGGCTAACACCTACGGATTTTTGACCAAGAAATGGTCTCCACCATAAATCCAAGAATGTAATCTATGGCAAGGAAACATATGTGGGGTGAGGTTTATGAGCCTCTGGTCGAAGATCAATGGCCACACAACCCCCATTTTTGTCGAAAATAGCCATGAATGACCATTTTCAAAAATACCAAAGGCTAACACCTACGGATTTTTGCCCAAGAAATGGTCTCCACCAGAAATCCAAGAATGTGATCTATGGCAAGGAAACATATGTGGGGTGAGGTGTATGAGCCTCTGGTCGACGATCAATGGCCACACAACCCTAATTTTTGTCGAAAATAGCCATGAACGACCATTTTCAATGACACTGAAGGCTAACACCTACGGATTTTTGACCAAGAAATGGTCTCCACCATAAATCCAAGAATGTGATCTATGGCAAGGAAACATATGTGTAGTGAGGTGTATGAGCCTCTGGTCGAAGATCAATGGCCACACAACCCCCATTTTTGTCGAAAATAGCCATGAATGACCATTTACAATAATACCGAAGGCTAACACCTACGGATTTTTGACCAAGAAATGGTCTCCACCAGAAATCCAAGAATGTGATCTATGGCAAGGAAACATATGTGGGGTGAGGTGTACGAGCCTCTGGTCGATCATCAATGGCCACACAACCCCCATTTTTGTCGAAAATAGCCATGAACGACCATTTTCAATGACACTGAAGGCTAACACCTACGGATTTTTTACCAAGAAATGGTCTCCACCAGAAATCCAAGAATGTGATCTATGGCAAGGAAACATATGTGGGGTGAGGTGTACGAGCCTCTGGTCGATGATCAATGGCCACACAACCCCCATTTTGCCGAAAATAGCCATGAACGACCATTTTCAATAATACCGAAGGCTAACACGTACGAGTATTTAACCAAGAAATGGTCTCCACCAGAAATCCAAGAATGTGATCTATGGCATGGAAACATATGTGGGGTGAGGTTTATGAGCCTCTAGTCGATGATAAATGGCCACACAACCGCCATTTTTTATGAAAATAGCCATGAGCGACCATGAAAATAGCCATGAGCGACCATTTTCAATAATACTAGAGGCTAACACCTACGGATTTTAGGCCAAGAAATGGTCTCCACCAGAAATCCAAGAATGTGATCTACGACAAGGAAACATATGTGGGGTGAGGTGTATGAGCCTCTGGTCGACGATCAATGGCCACACAACCCCCATTTTGCCGAAAATAGCCATGAACGACCATTTTCAATAATACCGAAGGCTAACACGTACGAGTTTTTGACCAAGAAATGGTCTCCACCAAAAATCCAAGAATGTGATCTATGGTAAGGAAACATATGTGGGGTGAGATTTATGAGCCTCTAGTCGATGATAAATGGCCACACAACCCCCATTTTGCCGAAAATAGCCATGAATGACCATTTTCAATAATACCGAAGGCTAACACCTACGGATTTTTGACCAAGAAATGGTCTCCACCAGAAATCCAAGAATGTGATCTATGGCAAGGAAACATATGTGGGGTGAGGTGTATGAGCCTCTGGTCGACGATCAATGGCCACACAACCCTAATTTTTGTCGAAAATAGCCATGAACGACCATTTTCAATGACACTGAAGGCTAACACCTACGAATTTTTGACCAAGAAATGGTCCCCACCATAAATCCAAGAATGTGATCTATGGCAAGGAAACATATGTGGGGTGAGGTGTATGAGCGTCTGGTCGATGATCAATGGCCACAGAACCCCCATTTTTGTCAAAAATAGCCATGAACGACCATTTTCAATAATATCGAAGGCTAACACCTACGGATTTTTGACCAAGAAATGGTCTCCACCAGAAATCCAAGAATGTGATCTACGACAAGGAAACATATGTGGGGTGAGGTGTATGAGCCTCTGGTCGACGATCAATGGCCACACAACCCCCATTTTTGCCGAAAATAGCCATGAATGACCATTTTCAAAAATACCAAAGGCTAACACATACGGATTTTTGACCAAGAAATGGTCTCCACCAGAAATCCAAGAATGTGATCTATGGCAAGGAAACATATGTGGGGTGAGGTGTATGAGCCTCTGGTCGATGATCAATGGCCACACAACCCCCATTTTTGTCGAAAATAGCCATGAATGACCATTTACAATAATACCGAAGGCTAACACCTACGGATTTTTGACCAAGAAATGGTCTCCACCAGAAATCCAAGAATGTGATCTATGGCAAGGAAACATATGTGGGGTGAGGTGTATGAGCCTCTGGTCGATGATCAATGGCCACACAACCCCCATTTTTGTCGAAAATAGCCATGAACGACCATTTTCAATAATACCGAAGGCTAACACGTACGAGTTTTTGACCAAGAAATGGTCTCCACCAAAAATCCAAGAATGTGATCTATGGCAAGGAAACATATGTGTAGTGAGGTGTACGAGCCTCTGGTCGATGATCAATGGCCACACAACCCCCATTTTTGTCGAAAATAGCCATGAATGACCATTTTCAATAATACCGAAGGCTAACACCTACGGATTTTTGACCAAGAAATGGTCACCACCAGAAATCCAAGAATGTGATCTATGGCAAGGAAACATATGTGGGGTGAGGTGTACGAGCCTCTGGTCGATGATCAATGGCCACAGAACCCCCATTTTGCCGAAAATAGCCATGAACGACCATTTTCAATAATACCGAAGGCTAACACGTACGAGTTTTTGACCAAGAAATGGTCTCCACCAAAAATCCAAGAATGTGATCTATGGCAAGGAAACATATGTGTAGTGAGGTGTACGAGCCTTTGGTTGATGATCAATGGCCACACAACCCCCATTTTTGTCGAAAATAGCCATGAATGACCATTTTCAATAATACCGAAGGCTAACACCTACGGATTTTTGACCAAGAAATGATCTCCACCAGAAATCCAAGAATGTGATCTATGGCAAGGAAACATATGTGGGGTGAGGTGTACGAGCCTCTGGTCGATGATCAATGGCCACACAACCCCCATTTTGCCGAAAATAGCCATGAACGACCATTTTCAATAATACCGAAGGCTAACACGTACGAGTTTTTAACCAAGAAATGGTCTCCACCAGAAATCCAAGAATGTGATCTATGGCAAGGAAACATATGTGGGGTGAGGTTTATGAGCCTCTAGTCGATGATAAAATGGACACACAACCCCCATTTTTTATGAAAATAGCCATGAGCGACCTTGAAAATAGCCATGAGCGACCATTTTCAATAATACAAGAGGCTAACACCTACGGATTTTAGACCAAGAAATGGTCTCCACCAGAAATCCAAGAATGTGATCTATGGCAAGGAAACATATGTGGGGTGAGGTGTATGAGCGTCTGGTCGATGATCAATGGCCACACAACCCCCATTTTTGTCGAAAATAGCCATGAATGACCATTTTCAATAATACCGAAGGCTAACACCTACGGATTTTTGACCAAGAAATGGTCTCCACCAGAAATCCAAGAATGTGATCTATGGCAAGGAAACATATGTGGGGTGAGGTGTATGAGCCTCTGGTCGACGATCAATGGCCACACAACCCTAATTTTTGTCGAAAATAGCCATGAACGACCATTTTCAATGACACTGAAGGCTAACACCTACGAATTTTTGACCAAGAAATGGTCTCCACCATAAATCCAAGAATGTGATCTATGGCAAGGAAACATATGTGGGGTGAGGTGTATGAGCGTCTGGTCGATGATCAATGGCCACACAACCCCCATTTTTGTCGAAAATAGCCATGAACGACCATTTTCAATAATATCGAAGGCTAACACCTACGGATTTTTGACCAAGAAATGGTCTCCACCAGAAATCCAAGAATGTGATCTACGACAAGGAAACATATGTGGGGTGAGGTGTATGAGCCTCTGGTCGACGATCAATGGCCACACAACCCCCATTTTTGCCGAAAATAGCCATGAATGACCATTTTCAAAATACCAAAGGCTAACACATACGGATTTTT
>NW_023367025.1:0-172167 GCF_902167145.1 Zea mays | reverse complement strand
AAGAAATGGTCTCCACCAGAAATCCAAGAATGTGATCTACGACAAGGAAACATATGTGGGGTGAGGTGTATGAGCCTCTGGTCGACGATCAATGGCCACACAACCCCCATTTTGCCGAAAATAGCCATGAATGACCATTTTCAATAATATCGAAGGCTAACACCTACGGATTTTTGACCAAGAAATTGTCTCCACCAGAAATCCAAGAATGTGATCTACGACAAGGAAACATATGTGTAGTGAGGTGTATGAGCCTCTGGTCGAAGATCAATGGCCACACAACCCCCATTTTTGTCGAAAATAGCCATGAATGACCATTTTCAATAATATCGAAGGCTAACACCTACGGATTTTTGACCAAGAAATGGTCTCCACCATAAATCCAAAAATGTGATATATGGCAAGGAAACATATGTGGGGTGAGGTGTACGAGCGTCTGGTCGACGATCAATGGCCACACAACCCCCATTTTGCCGAAAATAGCCATGAATGACCTATTTTCAATAATACCGAAGGCTAACACCTACGGATTTTTGCCCAAGAAATGGTCTCCACCAGAAATCCA
The DNA here is from genome assembly GCF_902167145.1 of Zea mays. Lineage (NCBI taxonomy): Eukaryota > Viridiplantae > Streptophyta > Magnoliopsida > Poales > Poaceae > Zea > Zea mays. The sequence goes on along the minus strand of NW_023367025.1, from coordinate 171,602 downwards.
AGAATGTGATCTATGGCAAGGAAACATATGTGGGGTGAGATTTATGAGCCTCTGGTCGATGATCAATGGCCACACAAGCCCCCATTTTTGTCGAAAATAGCCATGAACGACCATTTTCAATAATATCGAAGGCTAACATGTACGAGTTTTTGACCAAGAAATGGTCTCCACCAGAAATCCAAGAATGTGATCTATGGCAAGGAAACATATGTGGGGTGAGGTGTATGAGCGTCTGGTCGATGATCAATGGCCACACAACCCCCATTTTTGTCGAAAATAGCCATGAACGACCATTTTCAATAATACCGAAGGCTAACACCTAAGGATTTTTGACCAAGAAATGGTCTCCACCAGAAATCCAAGAATGTGATCTATGGCAAGGAAACATATGTGGGGTAAGGTGTATGAGCCTCTGGTGGAAGGATCAATGGCCACACAACCCCCATTTTTGTCAAAATAGCCATGAATGACCATTTTCAATAATATCGAAGGCTAACACCTACGGATTTTTGACCAAGAAATGGTCTCCACCAGAAATCCAAGAATGTGATCTACGACAAGGAAACATATGTGGGGTGAGTTGTATGAGCCTCTGGTCGATGATCAATGGCCACACAACCCCCATTTTCGCCGAAAATAGCCATGAGCGACCATTTTCAATAATACACCTCACCCCACATATGTTTCCTTGCCATAGATCACATTCTTGGATTTATGGTGGAGACCATTTCTTGGTCAAAAATCCGTAGGTGTTAGCCTTTGGTATTTTTGAAAATGGTCATTCTATGGCAAGGAAACATATGTGGGGTGAGGTGTATGAGCGTCTGGTCGATGATCAATGGCCACACAACCCCCATTTTTGCCGAAAATCGCCATGAATCGACCGTTTTCAATAATACCGAAGGCTAACACCTACGGATTTTTGACCAAGAAATGGTCTCCACCAGAAATCCAAGAATGTGATCTATGGCAAGGAAACATATGTGGGGTGAGGTGTATTATTGAAAATGGTCGCTCATGGCTATTTTCGGCAAAAATGGGGGTTGTGTGGCCATTGATCATCGACCAGAGGCTCATACACCTCACCCCACATATGTTTCCTTGTCGTAGATCACATTCTTGGATTTCTGGTGGAGACCATTTCTTGGTCAAAAATCCGTAGGTGTTAGCCTTCGGTATTATTGTAAATGGTCATTCATGGCTATTTTCGACAAAAATGGGGGTTGTGTGGCCATTGATCATCGACCAGAGGCTCATACACCTCACCCCACATATGTTTCCTTGCCATAGATCACATTCTTGGATTTCTGTGGAGACCATTTCTTGGTCAAAAATCCGTAGGTCTTAGCCTTCGGTATTATTGAAAATGGTCATTCATGGCTATTTTCGGCAAAATGGGGGTTGTGTGGCCATTGATCGTCGACCAGAGGCTCATACACCTCACCCCACATATGTTTCCTTGTCGTAGATCACATTCTTGGATTTCTGGTGGAAACCATTTCTTGGTCAAAAATCCGTAGGTGTTAGCCTTCGGTATTATTGAAAATGGTCATTCATGGCTATTTTCGACAAAAATGGGGGTTGTGTGGCCATTGATCATCGACCAGAGGCTCGTACACCTCACCCCATCTGATGGAGACCATTTCTTGGTCTAAAATCCGTACGTGTTAGCCTTCGGTATTATTGAAAATGGTCGTTCATGGCTATTTTCGACAAAAATGGGGGTTGTGTGGCCATTGATCATCGACCAGACGCTCATACACCTCACCCCACATATGTTTCCTTTCCATAGATCACATTCTTGGATTTCTGGTGGAGACCATTTCTTGGTCAAAAATCCGAACGTGTTAGCCTTCGGTATTTTTGAAAATGGTCATTCATGGCTATTTTCGACAAAAATGGGGGTTGTGTGGCCATTGATCATCGACCAGAGGATCGTACACCTCACTCCACATATGTTTCCTTGCCATAGATCACATTCTTGGATTTCTGGTGGAGACCATTTCTTGGTCAAAAATCCGTAGGTCTTAGCCTCTAGTATTATTGAAAATGGTCGTTCATGGCTATTTTCGACAAAAATGGGGGTTGTGTGGCCATTGATCATCGACCAGACACTCATACACCTCACCCCACATATGTTTCCTTGCCATAGATCACATTCTTGGATTTCTGGTGGAGACCATTTCTTGGTCTAAAATCCGTAGGTGTTAGCCTCTAGTATTATTGAAAATGGTCGCTCATGGCTATTTTCATAAAAAATGGGGGTTGTGTGGCCATTGATCGTCGACCAGAGGCTCATACACCTCACCCCACATATGTTTCCTTGCCATAGATCACATTCTTGGATTTCTGGTGGAGACCATTTCTTGGTCAAAAATCCGTAGGTGTTAGCCTTCGATATTATTGAAAATGGTCGTTCATGGCTATTTTCGACAAAAATGGGGGTTGTGTGGCCATTGATCATCGACCAGAGGCTCATACACCTCACCCCACATATGTTTCCTTGCCATAGATCACATTCTTGGATTTCTGGTGGAGACCATTTCTTGGTCAAAAATCCGTAGGTGTTAGCCTTCGGTATTATTGAAAATGGGCGTTCATGGCTATTTTCGACAAAAATGGGGGTTGTGTGGCCATTGATCATCGACCAGAGGCTCATACACCTCACCCCATATATGTTTCCTTGCCATAGATCACATTCTTGGATTTCTAGTGGAGACCATTTCTTGATCAAAAATCCGTAGGTGTTAGCCTCTAGTATTATTGAAAATGGTCGCTCATGGCTATTTTCAAGGTCGCTCATGGCTATTTTCATAAAAAATGGGGGTTGTGTGGCCATTGATCGTCGACCAGAGGCTCATACACCTCACCCCACATATGTTTCCTTGCCATAGATCACATTCTTGGATTTCTGGTGGAGACCATTTCTTGGTCAAAAATCCGTAGGTCTTAGCCTCTAATATTATTGAAAATGGTCGCTCATGGCTATTTTCGGCAAAATGGGGGTTGTGTGGCCATTGATCGTCGACCACAGGCTCATACACCTCACCCCACATATGTTTCCTTGTCGTAGATCACATTCTTGGATTTCTGGTGGAGACCATTTCTTGGTCAAAAATCCGTAGGTGTTAGCCTTCGGTATTATTGTAAATGGTCATTCATGGCTATTTTCGACAAAAATGGGGGTTGTGTGGCCATTGATCATCGACCAGAGGCTCATACACCTCACTCCACATATGTTTCCTTGCCATAGATCACATTTTTGGATTTCTGGTGGTAGACCATTTCTTGGTCAAAAATCCGTAGGTCTTAGCCTTCGGTATTATTGAAAATGGTCATTCATGGCTATTTTCGGCAAAATGGGGGTTGTCTGGCCATTGATCGTCGACCAGAGGCTCATACACCTCACCCCACATATGTTTCCTTGCCATAGATCACATTCTTGGATTTCTGGTGGAGACCATTTCTTGGTCAAAAATCCTTAGGTGTTAGCCTTCGGTATTATTGTAAATGGTCGTTCATGGCTATTTTCGACAAAATGGGGGTTGTGTGGCAATTGATCATCGACCAGAGGCTCGTACACCTCACCCCACATATGTTTCCTTACCATAGATCACATTCTTGGATTTCTGATGGAGACCATTTCTTGGTCTAAAATCCGTAGGTGTTAGCCTTCGATATTATTGAAAATGGTCGTTCATGGCTATTTTCGACAAAAATGGGGGTTGTGTGGCCATTGATCATCGACCAGAGGCTCATACACCTCACCCCACATATGTTTCCTTGCCATAGATCACATTCTTGGATTTCTGGTGGAGACCATTTCTTGGTTAAAAACTCGTAGGTGTTAGCCTCTAATATTATTGAAAATGGTCATTCATGGCTATTTTCGAAAAAAATGGGGGTTGTGTGGCCATTGATCGTCGACCAGAGGCTCATACACCTCACCCCACATATGTTTCCTTGCCATAGATCACATTCTTGGATTTCTGGAGGAGACCATTTCTTGGTCAAAACCTCACCCCACATATGTTTCCTTGCCATATATCACATTCTTGGATTTCTAGTGGAGACCATTTCTTGGTTAAAAACTCGTAGGTGTTAGCCTCTAATATTATTGAAAATGGTCATTCATGGCTATTTTCGAAAAAAATGGGGGTTGTGTGGCCATTGATCGTCGACCAGAGGCTCATACACCTCACCCCACATATGTTTCCTTGCCATAGATCACATTCTTGGATTTCTGGTGGAGACCATTTCTTGGTCAAAACCTCACCCCACATATGTTTCCTTGCCATAGATCACATTCTTGGATTTCTAGTGGAGACCATTTCTTGGTTAAAAACTCGTAGGTGTTAGCCTCTAATATTATTGAAAATGGTCATTCATGGCTATTTTCGAAAAAAATGGGGGTTGTGTGGCCATTGATCGTCGACCAGAGGCTCATACACCTCACCCCTCATATGTTTCCTTGCCATAGATCACATTCTTGGATTTCTGGTGGAGACCATTTCTTGGTCAAAACCTCACCCCACATATGTTTCCTTGCCATAGATCACATTCTTGGATTTCTGGTGGAAACCATTTCTTGGTTAAAAACTCGTAGGTGTTAGCCTCTAATATTATTGAAAATGGTCATTCATGGCTATTTTCGAAAAAAATGGGGGTTGTGTGGCCATTGATCGTCGACCAGAGGCTCATACACCTCACCCCACATATGTTTCCTTGCCATAGATCACATTCTTGGATTTCTGGTGGAGACCATTTCTTGGTCAAAACCTCACCCCACATAGGTTTCCTTGCCATAGATCACATTCTTGGATTTCTGGTGGAGACCATTTCTTGGTTAAAAACTCGTAGGTGTTAGCCTCTAATATTATTGAAAATGGTCATTCATGGCTATTTTCGAAAAAAATGGGGGTTGTGTGGCCATTGATCGTCGACCAGAGGCTCATACACCTCACCCCACATATGTTTCCTTGCCATAGATCACATTCTTGGATTTCTGGTGGAGACCATTTCTTGGTTAAAAACTCGTAGGTGTTAGCCTCTAATATTATTGAAAATGGTCATTCATGGTTATTTTCGAAAAAAATGGGGGTTGTGTGGCCATTGATCGTCGACCAGAGGCTCATACACCTCACCCCACATATGTTTCCTTGCCATAGATCACATTCTTGGATTTCTGGTGGAGACCATTTCTTGGTCAAAACCTCACCCCACATATGTTTCCTTGCCATAGATCACATTCTTGGATTTCTGGTGGAGACCTATTTCTTGGTTAAAAACTCGTAGGTGTTAGCCTCTAATATTATTGAAAATGGTCATTCATGGCTATTTTCGAAAAAATGGGGGTTGTGTGGCCATTGATCGTCGACCAGAGGCTCATACACCTCACCCCACATATGTTTCCTTGCCATAGATCACATTCTTGGATTTCTGGTGGAGACCATTTCTTGGTCAAAACCTCACCCCACATATGTTTCCTTGCCATAGATCACATTCTTGGATTTCTGGTGGAGACTATTTCTTGGTTAAAAACTCGTAGGTGTTAGCCTCTAATATTATTGAAAATGGTCATTCATGGCTATTTTCGAAAAAATGGGGGTTGTGTGGCCATTGATCGTCGACCAGAGGCTCATACACCTCACCCCACATATGTTTCCTTGCCATAGATCACATTCTTGGATTTCTGGTGGAGACCATTTCTTGGTCAAAACCTCACCCCACATATGTTTCCTTGCCATAGATCACATTCTTGGATTTCTGGTGGAGACCATTTCTTGGTTAAAAACTCGTAGGTGTTAGCCTCTAATATTATTGAAAATGGTCATTCATGGCTATTTTCGAAAAAAATGGGGGTTGTGTGGCCATTGATCGTCGACCAGAGGCTCATACACCTCACCCCACATATGTTTCCTTGTCATAGATCACATTCTTGGATTTCTGGTGGAGACCATTTCTTGGTCAAAACCTCACCCCACATAGGTTTCCTTGTCATAGATCACATTCTTGGATTTCTGGTGGAGACCATTTCTTGGTTAAAAACTCGTAGGTGTTAGCCTCTAATATTATTGAAAATGGTCATTCATGGCTATTTTCGAAAAAAATGGGGGTTGTGTGGCCATTGATCGTCGACCAGAGGCTCATACACCTCACCCCACATATGTTTCCTTGCCATAGATCACATTCTTGGATTTCTGGTGGAGACCATTTCTTGGTTAAAAACTCGTAGGTGCTAGCCTCTAATATTATTGAAAATGGTCATTCATGGCTATTTTCGAAAAAAATGCGGGTTGTGTGGCCATTGATCGTCGACCAGAGGCTCATACACCTCACCCCACATATGTTTCCTTGCCATAGATCACATTCTTGGATTTCTGGTGGAGACGATTTCTTGGTCAAAACCTCACCCCACATATGTTTCCTTGCCATAGATCACATTCTTGGATTTCTGGTGGAGACTATTTCTTGGTTAAAAACTCGTAGGTGTTAGGCTCTAATATTATTGAAAATGGTCATTCATGGCTATTTTCGAAAAAATGGGGGTTGTGTGGCCATTGATCGTCGACCAGAGGCTCATACACCTCACCCCACATATGTTTCCTTGCCATAGATCACATTCTTGGATTTCTGGTGGAGACCATTTCTTGGTCAAAACCTCACCCCACATATGTTTCCTTGCCATAGATCACATTCTTGGATTTCTGGTGGAGACCATTTCTTGGTTAAAAACTCGTAGGTGTTAGCCTCTAATATTATTGAAAATGGTCATTCATGGCTATTTTCGAAAAAAATGGGGGTTGTGTGGCCATTGATCGTCGACCAGAGGCTCATACACCTCACCCCACATATGTTTCCTTGCCATAGATCACATTCTTGGATTTCTGGTGGAGACCATTTCTTGGTCAAAACCTCACCCCACATATGTTTCCTTGCCATAGATCACATTCTTGGATTTCTGGTGGAGACCATTTCTTGGTTAAAAACTCGTAGGTGTTAGCCTCTAATATTATTGAAAATGGTCATTCATGGCTATTTTCGAAAAAATGGGGGTTGTGTGGCCATTGATCGTCGACCAGAGGCTTGTTGGGGACCTTCGGCGTCCGAAGGTCCTCAAAAACAGGATTTAACAGTATTCCTGCAGTACAATGTGTAAACAGGTACCCTCGGACTAAAGTCGGCATTGCAGTGGACCGGAATAATACGAAGGTTGACTCAGAGCCGAAGGTGCGAGCAGGAAAGCTTCGGCGCGACAGCAAAGAATGGAACCGACTTAAAGATGAAAAGGCTATTCAGACCTCAATAGACTACTATAGAGTTATTATCAAATGTAAAGGGCATGAATGTAATTTTGTAAGGGCTGTGTCCCGTGTCTATAAATAGGTGAACAGTATCCCCGTACTGTTCACGCTGACTTGGCATTCGCTTTTCGCGTCACGCTTGTACTGTCATTTCCTTCCAATTGAAGGTACACTTGTAATTCAATAATATCTTTGTTTATGCTCAATAATAATAAATGATTGTTCACGTTTTCTTTTACATTCTTTATATTTCACCCTTCGTCATTGTTTGATGAATTGATGAAGGTATGACCTTCATCACCTTCGTCCGCAAGTCATTATCTCCTAAGGGAAATAATGCTTCGGAGGACGAAGGATATTAACGATTAACATTTTCTATGTTGCCTTGTTCTTAACTCTTAGCATTTGAGAACAAGTCCCCAACATTGGCGCCCACCTCCGGTGAACTCACTTCCATTTCTTGAGCTTTTCAACATCTTCGGCAAGCATCACCTTCGTCATGCCGCCGAAGAAGGCTTCAGCACCAGGGGCTGGCACGCTGCAGCCGCTGGACCCCAATCAAGACGTCCTTTCTCTTAGAGAAGCACGGAGCCAGAAGAGGAAGGCTACCAGTCCAACACCTCCGGAGGATGATCTAGATCAGGAGATTCAAAATCTGGAAATCCTTCAGCAGCAGGTTCAACGCAAGAAGGAAAAGATGGCCAGGGTAGCTGAATTGCAGAGGCAGATAGACGAAGCCTCTGAAGAAGTTCGTCATCTTGCTCAGGACGAGCAACATCGAAGGCCTCAGCATCAAGATTTTCATCAGGAGGGTTTTCCCAACGAAGATGATTGGTATGACAATTTCCATCATGGGAATTTTGTTTTTGATGATGCTTCTCCTCTGTCCGCTGAGCTGCAGGCTACACCTTGGCCCCCGTCCTACAAGCCGCCTCAGCTCCCTGTATTCGATGGCCACTCAGACCCGAAGCAGTTTTTGATGAGCTACGAAGCAACAGTGTCTTCGTATGGTGGCAATGCTTCAGTCATGGCCAAATCTTTCGTTATGGCTGTCAGAAGTGTTGCTCAAACCTGGTATTCCTCCCTTCGACCAGGAACAATCACTTCATGGCAGAAGCTGAAGGATTTGTTGTTAACCAGCTTTCAAGGATTTCAGACGAAGCCGGTCACTGCTCAGGCTCTGTTCCAGTGCACTCAGGACCACGAAGAATACCTTCAGGCATATGTTCGAAGGTTCTTGCGTCTGAGGGCACAGGCACCAACGGTGCCCAATGAAATTGTCATCGAGGCCATGATCAAGGGGCTTCGGCCAGGTCCGTCAGCTCAGTACTTCGCCAGGAAGCCTCCTCAAACTCTGGAGAAGCTTCTCCAGAAAATGGATGAATACATTCGGGCCGACAATGATTTTCGCCAAAGAAGGGAGGAGGCTTTCAGGTTTTCTGAAATGACCAGGGGCTTCGGAGGGAAGTTTTACCCGAGGCATGTGAGATCAATTCACAATTCTACACAAAATGATGACAGAGGAAGCCAACAGCAAAGGCCACAATGCTCCTCACAGGCTTCTGGACAACAGCAAAGCTCCTTCCGGCCACCAGCTCCAAGAGGCAGAGGCGCTAGGGGCTTCGGAGGAAGATTTAGCGATCAGCCGAGAAGAATCTTTTGCTTATTCTGCGGTGAGAATAAAGGCCATACTACCAGGATGTGTCATGTTACTATACAGAAGCAAAAGGAAATAGCTGAAGCAGCAGCACAACAAGCCCAGCCGAAGCAGGTCATGCATACAGCTTCGTATCATTCGCCCTACATCCCAGAATATGTGGGCAATCATCCTGCAGCCTCTGCCGCTTCGGCAAGTCAGCCTCAAGCTTCCTGGCAACAGCCTCCGCCTCCACCTCCATTGCAACAAGGCCAGCAGCCAGAAGGGAGCCAATATGCTCCGCATCAAAGGGACTTCAGAGAACAGTCCGAAGCTCGCACGGTCAACAGCACTGTGCCAGAATCAAAGCACATCTATTGACAAATATCCTACCTTAATAGCAATCTTTTTCATTCAGTCTTATTTTCTGTAATAAAGGACATTGTTTAGGTTTCATGTAATTAGTTTCGTTGATTCCTACAAGAAAAATATGTTTTCTTCACAGGTTTGTGATAATAAAAAGGACCTTCGGACTATCGAAAATTCTTCGAAGCAACAAAAAGTCGTTCTAAGGAACGCAGAGTAAGTTTGACGAAGTCACAAAAAGTCGTTCCGAAGGGAGCGCAGTGTAAGTTTTCTGCTCCAAAGTCGTTCCAAAAGGAATGCAGAGCATACAGCGAAAAGTCAACGCTGATACCGCCTAAGTAAAAGGCGAAGAAGCTCCAAAGACGTTCCTAAGGGAATGCAGAGCTTATACCGCCTAAGTAAAAGGCGAAGAAGCTCCAAAGACGTTCCTAAGGGAATGCAGAGCTTATACCGCCTAAGTAAAAGGCGAAGAAGCTCCAAAGACGTTCCTAAGGGAATGCAGAGCTTACAGCGAACAATCAGCGCTGATGCAAAAATATTGTGTGGGGATATGTGTGTATCTTTCGGAACAAATGTCATCTACGTAACATAACATCATCACATCATTTTGCATAGCATAAGCATCATACATCATGTTGCATATGACACAAGAAGGGGACACAATATTGATCTTCGGAAGTATGCTTAGAGTGAAAATCGTGTTGTCACAAGGAGACACAATCTTCATCTTCGGAGTATAGCTTCGGAGAATGTTTTCACGAAGCTTGATATTCTTCATCTGAGCACTATGGACATTGTTGTGATACATAAAAATTTTTCTTCACGAAGCATGAAAAGAAGGGAAGGTGTTTTTTCACCAAAGACTCAAAAAAGGTACGTATGTAAAGTTTCATGCATCGTAAAGAATTGAACCATAAAGAAAAATAAAACAAATATGTTACATACAGGATTACAAGATATTACACATGTTACATTTAAAATATTTTTACAATAGCATCTAGTCTTCCCTAAGTACCACTTCTGCAGCTTCGTTCAGCAGTCGATCGACAACTTCATCCATAATAGCTTCAGCCATCTTTTTAATCTCATCGTCACCCTTAGGCGGTGCACCCGGAGATACTTCAGTAGGATATGAGGAAGGACAGGACACGGCTACTTTGCTATTACAAATTGCAAACAAATCTTAAAGCCCAAGATTACAACACGATAAAAACTATTATTTAATACCTATCTGACCTTCGGCCTCTGCGCTCTTTTCAGCAGCCTCAGCTACTTCTCTAGCATCATGGATGCCCTTTTCACTTCTTCGAATAATTTCTCCGGCCATTTCTCGGCCACCATCATCCCAGATATCGGTAAAAAACTTTCCACCAATTATGCTAGCTTCGGCCGAGGGATCTCTTGTATCTTCAAAGGACAAGGCAGCTTCGGACTGTGCTAAAATTTTTACATGTTCGCAGCCCTTCTTCTCTAAGATGGTGGCAATCCCTCTGGCGCCAGAGAAGGCACATATATCTCCTCGGCTATTTAAAATTTCTTCGAAGGCTTCAGCTTCGTGGTCAATCCATTCAATGACACCTTCGGGATTGCCTCTCGAAAAGTTTTCCTCACTTGAGAATGCGCCAACCTTGGCGAAGCTAGCCTTTAATTTCTTAACACAATCTATAGATTTGTTGTAGCATCTCTTTTTGGATGAACGAAGCTCTTCAACAGTCACTTCTAGGTGATCTGCCCATTGATCGCTGAGTTCACGCTTTGTTTCTTCCAATATGCGTTCTTCCTTGGCTCTGGCCAGTTGTTTCCGAAGGTCTTCAATTTCGCGTTTCTGAGCTTCAGCTTGACTTTTAAAAGCAGCTTCGTCTTCCTTTATTTTATTTATCAATGAGTATAATATTTTATCTTTTTCGAGACCTTCGTTCCTCAGTTCAATTACTTCGGAACGAAGGTTGCTCAGGGCTATAGTACACCCTTCGTCTTCGGCATCTTTCTGTGCCCTGAGGGCATTGCTAAGTATCAAGCCCTGCAAAAAGACATATGTGTGCGTCAATAGGTTTTGTCAAACGAAAATTTTTTATTTATTTATTTGTCGCACCTTTAAACTATTGTAAGCCAGGCTGTCGGCCAGATCGTTCTTCGACAGCACCGAAAGTCCGTCTTCTAAAGATGGGAATCCGAAGCTTCTGCTCATCTCCCGACAGACAGAAATTTCCTTGCTGTCGGGGAGACAATACAAGAAATCTTCTTCTCCACTGCCATTAAATATCAACACTCCCTTTGGATATTTCAACTTTTGGGCATAATGCTGGGCCTCTTGTTCTTCTTTTTCTGATAATTTTTTCCCCGAAGCATGACGAAAAATATAATCACGAATTTTGGGGGATGCATCGAGGGTAACAACACCAGTTTCTTCAACAAAAGTTGGCTTTGTTATTTTTTTCTGCCTCACTTTCCAACGTTTTTGCCTTTGCGGGCTCTGAGGGCCCAGCTTCGGCTTCAATTTCTTGCTCTGGAGCTGTAGAACCAGAAATTTCAGCTGTTGTTTAAGAAGTAACAGCAGTCTTCTTCGGAGGTGTGCTCGAAGATTTGATCGTCTCTAGTACATCTAGCACATTAGCCATTCTCTTTCTCTTCGGAGTTACGGTTGGCACTTTTTCATTTTTTGCTGTCTCAGTGATTGCTGTAGGACTCAAAACTTCTGATGTTTTGGAGCCCTCAGTTGCTTCTTTTACCTCTTCCATTTTTTCTGTGAATGGCACCTCGGCCTTCTCTTTCGTTTCCGGTAACAAAATCTTTGATTGCTCCAATTTTGTCTTTGTTGGCACTTCGGCCGTTTCTATGACTTCTGGCAGAAAAGTTGGCTCGGCTGGTTTTTCAGCTTCGGTGGCCGAAGGAGTTTCTCCGGTAAACTCAGGCACTGAAGCTGGTTCAATATAGCGCGGCCGATGCGTAAGAACCTTTATCTTCTTCCTTTTCGGTTCTGGCTCGCTAGGAGCAGCCGCAGTTTCTTCCTTTGCAGAGGTTGTGTTTTTTCTCTTCTGCCTTCGGGTGGGATAGCAATAGTCAGGGTAGACAAACCCGATGGCATCAAATACCCGATTCAGCCTCTTCTTTTTTCGGCCTCCAAAGGCTGCTGACATTGCAGTGTTCTCGGCCTTCGAATATGCCCCAAGCAGTTCATCACTTAATGTTTCAATGTTTTTCAACCAGTCGTCATCGGGTTCAACAAATTTATCCCCATATTTGAATGTGTATTTTAGTCTGACCAGTCCGCCTTCGTCGGACTCCTTGATGGTCTCCTTCGGCATTTCCCACTTTCCTGCAAGTGGCCACACCCTGAAGGCAATGTGTTCTTGAATCAAGTCCCTTGTCCCAATAAAAGAGCAGACTACGCCGAAGGCTCTTTGGCATTCCTCGGCTGCTTCATCCATTTTAACCTTCGGCCTTCGAAGTCCGAAGCGTTGCCAGATGGGGCGCATAATGATACTCTTGACATCTTCTTGCGTTGTCAGGTCATTCTTTACATAGAACCATTCAGTCATCCAGGCTCCGGGCCATCTTTTCCGAAAAGTCGGCACAGGGCAGCTTGACCCGGAGCGGGCAACGAAGCTGTAGCACCCAAAGTTGTTGTGATATTGTTCTTTCCCCCAGGGCTTCGTCTCATATAACAACTCATGAATGTTGCAAAAGCTTTTGGCATCTGGTTCTAAACCTTGGCTTCTCGCAGCCCAGACAAACATCCCCATTCTTAGGATAGCCTCGGGAGTAATTTGATGAAGGTAGATTTGAAATGTTTTCAGAACTTCAACAACAAAGTTGCTCAGGGGGAATCGAAGCCCAGCCTTGAGAAAGCTTCGGAAGATTACGACTTCATCTTCTTCGGGGGTGGGAGAAGTTTTTTCTCCATCATCAGCTCTCACAATAGATATATCTTGAAAATATCGGCCCCTCATATTATCAATATGACTCTGCTTAATGGTGGTTTTCCCGAAAACCGCGTGACTTGGCCGCCATGGCCGATCTTCGGACTCTTCCCCACCACTTTCTACATCGTAACTGTCGCTGTCACCAGTATCTTCAGACAAGCCTTCCAGTATCTCCTTGGTAATTTTTTCCGTATTGGTCTCCGCCATCGCTATAAGGAACCCCAGGTTCTTCTCTTCAGAGAGACTCAGCTTCATCTCGGGACCGGCCTTTTTGTCTTCAGACATCTTCGGAAATGCTAAAAATTGTTTTCAGTGCCGAAGCTTCAAAACTAAAAGCTCAGTAAATTTTTGCGCGCAAGAGATAAAATTGAGTAAGCAGGGGCAGATGGCAAGTGCACATACCAAAATGAGTTGGCGGTATGGCCGTATTTATACGCTCGGTGCATTGAAAGCTGAAAGACCCCACTTGTCATTGAATGTTGCTATTCTAGCAAAGGGAAGGTGTTTTTTCGGACCTTCGGCGAAAAGCCTTCGTCCATATCGCAATCTAAATTTATTATTTCGAACAAATTAATATTGCGAGGGGCTACTGTTGGGGACCTTCGGCGTCCGAAGGTCCTCAAAAACAGGATTTAACAGTATTCCAGCAGTACAATGTGTAAACAGGTACCCTCGGACTAAAGTCGGCATTGCAGTGGACCGGAATAATACGAAGGTTGACTCAGAGCCGAAGGTGCGAGCAGGAAAGCTTCGGCGCGACAGCAAAGAATGGAACCGACTTAAAGATGAAAAGGCTATTCAGACCTCAATAGACTACTATAGAGTTATTATCAAATGTAAAGGGCATGAATGTAATTTTGTAAGGGCTGTGTCCCGTGTCTATAAATAGGTGAACAGTATCCCCGTACTGTTCACGCTGACTTGGCATTCGCTTTTCGCGTCACGCTTGTACTGTCATTTCCTTCCAATTGAAGGTACACTTGTAATTCAATAATATCTTTGTTTATGCTCAATAATAATAAATGATTGTTCACGTTTTCTTTTACATTCTTTATATTTCACCCTTCGTCATTGTTTGATGAATTGATGAAGGTATGACCTTCATCACCTTCGTCCGCAAGTCATTATCTCCTAAGGGAAATAATGCTTCGGAGGACGAAGGATATTAACGATTAACATTTTCTATGTTGCCTTGTTCTTAACTCTTAGCATTTGAGAACAAGTCCCCAACAAGGCTCATACACCTCACCCCACATATGTTTCCTTGCCATAGATCACATTCTTGGATTTCGGGTGGAGACCATTTCTTGGTCAAAACCTCACCCCACATATGTTTCCTTGCCATAGATCACATTCTTGGATTTCTGGTGGAGACCATATTTTTGGTTAAAAACTCGTAGGTGTTAGCCTCTAATATTATTGAAAATGGTCATTCATGGCTATTTTCGAAAAAATGGGGGTTGTGTGGCCATTGATCCTCGACCAGAGGCTCATACACCTCACCCCAAATATGTTTCCTTGCCATAGATCACATTCTTGGATTTCTGGTGGAGACCATTTCTTGGTCAAAACCTCACCCCACATATGTTTCCTTGCCATAGATCACATTCTTGGATTTCTGGTGGAGACCATTTCTTGGTTAAAAACTCGTAGGTGTTAGCCTCTAATATTATTGAAAATGGTCATTCATGGCTATTTTCGAAAAAATGGGGGTTGTGTGGCCATTGATCGTCGACCAGAGGCTCATACACCTCACCCCACATATGTTTCCTTGCCATAGATCACATTCTTGGATTTCTGGTGGAGACCATTTCTTGGTCAAAACCTCACCCCACATATGTTTCCTCGCCATAGATCACATTCTTGGATTTCTGGTGGAGACCATTTCTTGGTTAAAAACTCGTAGGTGTTAGCCTCTAATATTATTGAAAATGGTCATTCATGGCTATTTTCGAAAAAATGGGGGTTGTGTGGCCATTGATCGTCGACCAGAGGCTCATACACCTCACCCCACATATGTTTCCTTGCCATAGATCACATTCTTGGATTTCTGGTGGAGACCATTTCTTGGTCAAAACCTCACCCCACATATGTTTCCTTGCCATAGATCACATTCTTGGATTTCTGGTGGAGACCATTTCTTGGTCAAAAATCCGTACGTGTTAGCCTCTAGTATTATTGAAAATGGTCGCTCATGGCTATTTTCAAGGTCGCTCATGGCTATTTTCATAAAAAAATGGGGGTTGTGTGGCCATTGATCATCGACCAGACGCTCATACACCTCACCCCACATATGTTTCCTTGCCATAGATCACATTCTTGGATTTCTGGTGGAGACCATTTCTTGGTCAAAACCTCACCCCACATATGTTTCCTTGCCATATATTACATTCTTGGATTTCTGGTGGAGACCATTTCTTGGTTAAAAACTCGTACGTGTTAGCCTTCGGTATTATTGAAAATGGTCATTCATGGCTATTTTCGACAAAAATGGGGGTTGTGTGGCCATTGATCATCGACCAGAGGCTCATACACCTCACCCCACATATGTTTCCTTGCCATAGATCACATTCTTGGATTTCTGGTGG
Source organism: Zea mays (assembly GCF_902167145.1). Taxonomy (NCBI): domain Eukaryota; kingdom Viridiplantae; phylum Streptophyta; class Magnoliopsida; order Poales; family Poaceae; genus Zea; species Zea mays. Next base: position 155,785 of record NW_023367025.1, on the reverse strand, counting down.
AGACCATTTCTTGGTCAAAAATCTGTAGGTGTTAGCCTTCGGTATTATTGAAAATGTTCGTTCATGGCTATTTTCGACAAAAATGGGGGTTGTGTGGCCATTGATCATCAACCAGACGCTCATACACCTCACCCCACATATGTTTCCTTGCCATAGATCACATTCATGGATTTCTGGTGGAGACCATTTCTTGGTCAAAAATCCGTACGTGTTAGCCTCTAGTATTATTGAAAATGGTCGCTCATGGCTATTTTCGGCAAAATGGGGGTTGTGTGGCCATTGATCGTCGACCAGAGGCTCATACACCTCACCCCACATATGTTTCCTTGTCATAGATCACATTCTTGGATTTCTGGTGGAGACCATTTCTTGGTCAAAAATCCGTAGGTGTTAGCCTTCGGTATTATTGTAAATGGTCATTCATGGCTATTTTCGACAAAAATGGGGGTTGTGTGGCCATTGATCATCGACCAGAGGCTCATACACCTCACCCCACATATGTTTCCTTGCCATAGATCACATTCTTGGATTTCTGGTGGAGACCATTTCTTGGTCAAAAATCCGTAGGTCTTAGCCTTCGGTATTATTGAAAATGGTCGTTCATGGCTATTTTCGACAAAAATGGGGGTTGTGTGGCCATTGATCTTCGACCAGACGCTCATACACCTCACCCCACATATGTTTCCTTGCCATAGATCACATTCTTGGATTTCTGGTGGAGACCATTTCTTGGTCAAAAATCCGTACGTGTTAGCCTCTAGTATTATTGAAAATGGTCGCTCATGGCTATTTTCAAGGTCGCTCATGGCTATTTTCATAAAAAATGGGGGTTGTGTGGCCATTGATCATCGACCAGACGCTCATACACCTCACCCCACATATGTTTCCTTGCCATAGATCACATTCTTGGATTTCTAGTGGAGACCATTTCTTGGTCAAAACCTCACCCCACATATGTTTCCTTGCCATAGATTACATTCTTGGATTTCTGGTGGAGACCATTTCTTGGTTAAAAACTCGTACGTGTTAGCCTTCGGTATTATTGAAAATGGTCATTCATGGCTATTTTCGACAAAAATGGGGGTTGTGTGGCCATTGATCATCGACTAGAGGCTCATACACCTCACCCCACATATGTTTCCTTGCCATAGATCACATTCTTGGATTTCTGGTGGAGACCATTTCTTGGTCAAAACCTCACCCCACATATATTTCCTTGCCATAGATTACATTCTTGGATTTCTGGTGGAGACCATTTCTTGGTTAAAAACTCATACGTGTTAGCCTTCGGTATTATTGAAAATGGTCATTCATGGCTATTTTCGGCAAAATGGGGGTTGTGTGGCCATTGATCGTCGACCAGAGGCTCATACACCTCACCCCACATATGTTTCCTTGCCATAGATCACATTCTTGGATTTCTGGTGGAGACCATTTCTTGGTCAAAAATTCGTAGGTGTTAGCCTTCGGTATTATTGAAAATGGTCGTTCATGGCTATTTTCGACAAAAATGGGGGTTGTGTGGCCATTGATCGTCGACCAGAGGCTCATACACCTCACCCCACATATGTTTCCTTGCCATAGATCACATTCTTGGATTTCTGGTGGAGACCATTTCTTGGTCAAAAATCCGTAGGTCTTAGCCTCTAGTATTATTTAAAATGGTCGTTCATGGCTATTTTTGACAAAAATGGGGGTTGTGTGGCCATTGATCATCGACCAGACGCTCATACACCTCACCCCACATATGTTTCCTTGCCATAGATCACATTCTTGGATTTCTGGTGTAGACCATTTCTTGGTCTAAAATCCGTAGGTGTTAGCCTCTAATATTATTGAAAATGGTCGTTCATGGCTATTTTCGACAAAAATGGGGGTTGTGTGGCCATTGATCATCGACTAGAGGCTCATACACCTCACCCCACATATGTTTCCTTGCCATAGATCACATTCTTGGATTTCTGGTGGAGACCATTTCTCGGTCAAAAATCCGTAGGTCTTAGCCTCTAATATTATTGAAAATGGTCGTTCATGGCTATTTTCGACAAAAATGGGGGTTGTGTGGCCATTGATCATCGACCAGAGGCTCATACACCTCACCCCACATATGTTTCCTTGCCATAGATCACATTCTTGGATTTCTGGTGGAGACCATTTCTTGGTTAAAAACTCGTACGTGTTAGCCTTCGGTATTATTGAAAATGGTCATTCATGGCTATTTTCGGCAAAATGGGGGTTGTGTGGCCATTGATCATCGACCAAAGGCTCGTACACCTCACCCCACATATGTTTCCTTACCATAGATCACATTCTTGGATTTCTAGTGGAGACCATTTCTTGGTCAAAAATCCGTAGGTGTTAGCCTTCGGTATTATTGAAAATGGTCGTTCATGGCTATTTTCGGCAAAATGGGGGTTGTGTGGCAATTGATCATCGACCAGAGGCTCATACACCTCACCCCACATATGTTTCCTTGCCATAGATTACATTCTTGGATTTCTGGTGGAGACCATTTCTTGGTCAAAAATCCGTAGGTGTTAGCCTTCGATATTATTGAAAATGGTCGTTCATGGCTATTTTCGACAAAAATTAGGGTTGTGTGGCCATTGATTGTCGACCAGAGGCTCATACACCTCACCCCACATATGTTTCCTTGCCATAGATCACATTCTTGGATTTCTGGTGGAGACCATTTCTTGGTCAAAAATCCGTAGGTGTTAGCCTTCAGTGTCATTGAAAATGGTCGTTCATGGCTATTTTCGACAAAAATTAGGGTTGTGTGGCCATTGATCGTCGACCAGAGGCTCATACACCTCACCCCACATATGTTTCCTTGCCATAGATCACATTCTTGGATTTCTGGTGGAGACCATTTCTTGGTCAAAAATCCGTAGGTGTTAGCCTTCAGTGTCATTGAAAATGGTCGTTCATGGCTATTTTCGACAAAAATTAGGGTTGTGTGGCCATTGATCGTCGACCAGAGGCTCATACACCTCACCCCACATATGTTTCCTTGCCATAGATCACATTCTTGGATTTCTGGTGGAGACCATTTCTTGGTCAAAAATCCGTAGGTGTTAGCCTTCAGTGTCATTGAAAATGGTCGTTCATGGCTATTTTCGACAAAAATTAGGGTTGTGTGGCCATTGATCGTCGACCAGAGGCTCATACACCTCACCCCACATATGTTTCCTTGCCATAGATCACATTCTTGGATTTCTGGTGGAGACCATTTCTTGGTCAAAAATCCGTAGGTGTTAGCCTTCAGTGTCATTGAAAATGGTCGTTCATGGCTATTTTCGACAAAAATTAGGGTTGTGTGGCCATTGATCGTCGACCAGAGGCTCATACACCTAACCCCACATATGTTTCCTTGCCATAGATCACATTCTTGGATTTCTGGTGGAGACCATTTCTTGGTCAAAAATCCGTAGGTGTTAGCCTTCAGTGTCATTGAAAATGGTCGTTCATGGCTATTTTCGACAAAAATGGGGGTTGTGTGGCCATTGATCATCGACCAGAGGCTCATACACCTCACCCCACATATGTTTCCTTGCCATAGATCACATTCTTGGATTTCTGGTGGAGACCATTTCTTGGTCAAAAATCCGTACGTGTTAGCCTCTAGTATTATTGAAAATGGTCGCTCATGGCTATTTTCAAGGTCGCTCATGGCTATTTTCTTAAAAAATGGGGGTTGTGTGGCCATTGATCATCGACCAGACGCTCATACACCTCACCCCACATATGTTTCCTTGCCATAGATCACATTCTTGGATTTCTGGTGGAGACCATTTCTTGGTCAAAAATCCGTAGGTCTTAGCTTCTAATATTATTGAAAATGGTCATTCATGGCTATTTTCGGCAAAATGGGGGTTGTGTGGCCATTGATCGTCGACCAGAGGCTCATACACCTCACCCCACATATGTTTCCTTGTCGTAGATCACATTCTTGGATTTCTGGTGGAGACCATTTCTTGGTCAAAAATCCGTAGGTCTTAGCCTCTAATATTATTGAAAATGGTCGCTCATGGCTATTTTCATAAAAAAATGTGGGTTGTGTGGCCATTTATCATCGACTAGAGGCTCGTACACCTCACCCCACATATGTTTCCTTGCCATAGATCACATTCTTGGATTTCTGGTGGAGACCATTTCTTGGTCTAAAATCCGTAGGTGTTAGCCTCTAGTATTATTGAAAATGGTCGCTCATGGCTATTTTCAAGGTCGCTCATGGCTATTTTCATAAAAAATGGGGGTTGTGTGGCCATTTATCATCGACTAGAGGCTCATAAACCTCACCCCACATATGTTTCCTTGCCATAGATTACATTCTTGGATTTCTGGTGGAAACCATTTCTTGGTTAAAAACTCGTACGTGTTAGCCTTCGGTATTATTGAAAATGGTCATTCATGGCTATTTTCGGCAAAATGGGGGTTGTGTGGCCATTGATCGTCGACCAGAGGCTCATACACCTCACCCCACATATGTTTCCTTGTCGTAGATCACATTCTTGGATTTCTGGTGGAGACCATTTCTTGGTCAAAAATCCGTAGGTGTTAGCCTTCGATATTATTGAAAATGGTCGTTCATGGCTATTTTCGACAAAAATGGGGGTTGTGTGGCCATTGATCGTCGACCAGAGGCTCATACACCTCACCCCACATATGTTTCCTTGCCATAGATCACATTCTTGGATTTCTGGTGGAGACCATTTCTTGGTCAAAAATCCGTAGGTGTTAGCCATCAGTGTCATTGAAAATGGTCGTTCATGGCTATTTTCGACAAAAATTAGGGTTGTGTGGCCATTGATCGTCGACCAGAGGCTCATACACCTCACCCCACATATGTTTCCTTGCCATAGATCACATTCTTGGATTTCTGGTGGAGACCATTTCTTGGTCAAAAATCCGTAGGTGTTAGCCTTCAGTGTCATTGAAAATGGTCGTTCATGGCTATTTTCGACAAAAATTAGGGTTGTGTGGCCATTGATCGTCGACCAGAGGCTCATACACCTCACCCCACATATGTTTCCTTGCCATAGATCACATTCTTGGATTTCTGGTGGAGACCATTTCTTGGTCAAAAATCCGTAGGTGTTAGCCTTCAGTGTCATTGAAAATGGTCGTTCATGGCTATTTTCGACAAAAATTAGGGTTGTGTGGCCATTGATCGTCGACCAGAGGCTCATACACCTAACCCCACATATGTTTCCTTGCCATAGATCACATTCTTGGATTTCTGGTGGAGACCATTTCTTGGTCAAAAATCCGTAGGTGTTAGCCTTCAGTGTCATTGAAAATGGTCGTTCATGGCTATTTTCGACAAAAATGGGGGTTGTGTGGCCATTGATCATCGACCAGAGGCTCATACACCTCACCCCACATATGTTTCCTTGCCATAGATCACATTCTTGGATTTCTGGTGGAGACCATTTCTTGGTCAAAAATCCGTACGTGTTAGCCTCTAGTATTATTGAAAATGGTCGCTCATGGCTATTTTCAAGGTCGCTCATGGCTATTTTCTTAAAAAATGGGGGTTGTGTGGCCATTGATCATCGACCAGACGCTCATACACCTCACCCCACATATGTTTCCTTGCCATAGATCACATTCTTGGATTTCTGGTGGAGACCATTTCTTGGTCAAAAATCCGTAGGTCTTAGCTTCTAATATTATTGAAAATGGTCATTCATGGCTATTTTCGGCAAAATGGGGGTTGTGTGGCCATTGATCGTCGACCAGAGGCTCATACACCTCACCCCACATATGTTTCCTTGTCGTAGATCACATTCTTGGATTTCTGGTGGAGACCATTTCTTGGTCAAAAATCCGTAGGTCTTAGCCTCTAATATTATTGAAAATGGTCGCTCATGGCTATTTTCATAAAAAAATGTGGGTTGTGTGGCCATTTATCATCGACTAGAGGCTCGTACACCTCACCCCACATATGTTTCCTTGCCATAGATCACATTCTTGGATTTCTGGTGGAGACCATTTCTTGGTCTAAAATCCGTAGGTGTTAGCCTCTAGTATTATTGAAAATGGTCGCTCATGGCTATTTTCAAGGTCGCTCATGGCTATTTTCATAAAAAATGGGGGTTGTGTGGCCATTTATCATCGACTAGAGGCTCATAAACCTCACCCCACATATGTTTCCTTGCCATAGATTACATTCTTGGATTTCTGGTGGAAACCATTTCTTGGTTAAAAACTCGTACGTGTTAGCCTTCGGTATTATTGAAAATGGTCATTCATGGCTATTTTCGGCAAAATGGGGGTTGTGTGGCCATTGATCGTCGACCAGAGGCTCATACACCTCACCCCACATATGTTTCCTTGTCGTAGATCACATTCTTGGATTTCTGGTGGAGACCATTTCTTGGTCAAAAATCCGTAGGTGTTAGCCTTCGATATTATTGAAAATGGTCGTTCATGGCTATTTTCGACAAAAATGGGGGTTGTGTGGCCATTGATCGTCGACCAGAGGCTCATACACCTCACCCCACATATGTTTCCTTGCCATAGATCACATTCTTGGATTTCTGGTGGAGACCATTTCTTGGTCAAAAATCCGTAGGTCTTAGCCTCTAGTATTATTGAAAATGGTCGCTCATGGCTATTTTCATAAAAATGGGGGTTGTGTGGCCATTTATCATCGACTAGAGGCTCATAAACCTCACCTCACATATGTTTCCTTGCCATAGATTACATTCTTGGATTTCTGGTGGAGACCATTTCTTGGTCAAAAATCCGTAGGTGTTAGCCTTCGGTATTATTGAAAATGGTCGTTCATGGCTATTTTCGACACCCACATATGTTTCCTTGCCATAGATCACATTCTTGGATTTCTGGTGGAGACCATTTCTTGGTCTAAAATCCGTAGGTGTTAGCCTCTAGTATTATTGAAAATGGTCGCTCATGGCTATTTTCAAGGTCGCTCATGGCTATTTTCATAAAAAATAGGGGTTGTGTGGCCATTGATCATCGACCTAGAGGCTCATAAACCTCACCCCACATATGTTTCCTTGCCATAGATCACATTCTTGGATTTCTGGTGGAGACCATTTCTTGGTCAAAAACTCGTACGTGTTAGCCTTCGGTATTATTGAAAATGGTCGTTCATGGCTATTTTCGACAAAAATGGGGGTTGTGTGGCCATTGATCATCGACCAAAGGCTCGTACACCTCACCCCACATATGTTTCCTTGCCATAGATCACATTCTTGGATTTCTGGTGGAGACCATTTCTTGGTCAAAAATCCGTAGGTGTTAGCCTTCGGTATTATTGAAAATGGTCATTCATGGCTATTTTCGACAAAAATGGGGGTTGTGTGGCCATTGATCATCGACCAGAGGCTCGTACACCTCACCCCACATATGTTTCCTTGCCATAGATCACATTTTTGGATTTCTGGTGGAGACCATTTTTGGTCAAAAATCCGTAGGTGTTAGCATTTGGTATTATTGAAAATGTCGTTCATGGCTATTTTCGACAAAAATGGGGGTTGTGTGGCCATTGATCATCGACCAGAGTCTCGTACACCTCACCCCACATATGTTTCCTTGCCATATATCACATTTTTGGATTTCTGGTGGAGACGATTTCTTGGTCAGAAATCCGTAGGTGTTAGCCTTCGGTATTATTGAAAATAGTCGTTCATGGCAATTTTTGACAAAAATGGGGGTTGTGTGGCCATTGATCATCGACCAGATACTCGTACACCTCACCCCACATATGTTTCCTTGCCATAGATCACATTCTTGGATTTCTGGTGGAGACCATTTCTTGGTCAAAAATCAGTAGGTGTTAGCCTTCGGTATTATTGAAAATGGTCATTCATGGCTATTTTCGGCAAAATGGGGGTTGTGTGGCCATTGATCGTCGACCAGAGGCTCATACACCTCACCCCACATATGTTTCCTTGTCGTAGATCACATCCTTGGATTTCTGGTGGAGACCATTTCTTGGTCAAAAATCCGTAGGTGTTAGCCTTCGATATTATTGAAAATGGTCGTTCATGGCTATTTTCGACAAAAATGGGGGTTGTGTGGCCATTGATCATCGACCAGAGGCTCATACACCTCACCCCACATATGTTTCCTTGCCATAGATCACATTCTTGGATTTCTGGTGGAGACCATTTCTTGGTCAAAAATCCGTAGGTCTTAGCCTCTAATATTATTGAAAATGGTCGCTCATGGCTATTTTCGGCAAAATGGGGGTTGTGTGGCCATTGATCGTCGACCAGAGGCTCATACACCTCACCCCACATATGTTTCCTTGTTGTAGATCACATTCTTGGATTTCTGGTGGAGACCATTTCTTGGTCAAAAATCCGTAGGTGTTAGCCTTCGGTATTATTGTAAATGGTCATTCATGGCTATTTTTGACAAAAATGGGGGTTGTGTGGCCATTGATCATCGACCAGAGGCTCATACACCTCACCCCACATATGTTTCCTTTCCATAGATCACATTCTTGGATTTCTGGTGGAGACCATTTCTTGGTCAAAAATCCGTAGGTCTTAGCCTCTAGTATTATTGAAAATGGTCGCTCATGGCTATTTTCATAAAAAATGGGGGTTGTGTGGCCATTGATCGTCGACCAGAGGCTCATACACCTCACCCCACATATGTTTCCTTGCCATAGATCACATTCTTGGATTTCTGGTGGAGACCATTTCTTGGTCAAAAATCCGTAGGTGTTAGCCTTCGATATTATTGAAAATGGTCGTTCATGGCTATTTTCGACAAAAATGGGGGTTGTGTGGCCAATGATCATCGACCAGAGGCTCATACACCTCACCCCACATATGTTTCCTTGCCATAGATCACATTCTTGGATTTCTGGTGGAGACCATTTCTTGGTTAAAAACTCGTACGTGTTAGCCTTCGGTATTATTGAAAATGGTCATTCATGGCTATTTTCGGCAAAATGGGGGTTGTGTGGCCATTGATCGTTGACCAGAGGCTCATACACCTCACCCCACATATGTTTCCTTGCCATAGATCACATTCTTGGATTTCTGGAGGAGACCAATTCTTGGTCAAAAATCCGTAGGTGTTAGCCTTCGGTATTATTGAAAATGGTCATTCATGGCTATTTTCGACAAAAATGGGGGTTGTGTGGCCATTGATCGTCGACTAGAGGCTCATACACCTCACCCCACATATGTTTCCTTGTCGTAGATCACATTCTTGGATTTCTGGTGGAGACCATTTCTTGGTCAAAAATCCGTAGGTCTTAGCCTCTAATATTATTGAAAATGGTCGCTCATGGCTATTTTCATAAAAAAATGGGGGTTGTGTGGCCATTTATCATCGACTAGAGGCTCGTACACCTCACCCCACATATGTTTCCTTGCCATAGATCACATTCTTGGATTTCTGGTGGAGACCATTTCTTGGTCTAAAATCCGTAGGTGTTAGCCTCTAGTATTATTGAAAATGGTCGCTCATGGCTATTTTCAAGGTCGCTCATGGCTATTTTCATAAAAAATGGGGGTTGTGTGGCCATTTATCATCGACTAGAGGCTCATAAACCTCACCCCACATATGTTTCCTTGCCATAGATTACATTCTCGGATTTCTGGTGGAAACCATTTCTTGGTTAAAAACTCGTACGTGTTAGCCTTCGGTATTATTGAAAATGGTCATTCATGGCTATTTTCGGCAAAATGGGGGTTGTGTGGCCATTGATCGTCGACCAGAGGCTCATACACCTCACCCCACATATGTTTCCTTGTCGTAGATCACATTCTTGGATTTCTGGTGGAGACCATTTCTTGGTCAAAAATCCGTAGGTGTTAGCCTTCGATATTATTGAAAATGGTCGTTCATGGCTATTTTCGACAAAAATGGGGGTTGTGTGGCCATTGATCGTCGACCAGAGGCTCATACACCTCACCCCACATATGTTTCCTTGCCATAGATCACATTCTTGGATTTCTGGTGGAGACCATTTCTTGGTCAAAAATCCGTAGGTCTTAGCCTCTAGTATTATTGAAAATGGTCGCTCATGGCTATTTTCATAAAAAATGGGGGTTGTGTGGCCATTTATCATCGACTAGAGGCTCATAAACCTCACCGCACATATGTTTCCTTGCCATAGATTACATTCTTGGATTTCTGGTGGAGACCATTTCTTGGTCAAAAATCCGTAGGTGTTAGCCTTCGGTATTATTGAAAATGGTCGTTCATGGCTATTTTCGACACCCACATATGTTTCCTTGCCATAGATCACATTCTTGGATTTCTGGTGGAGACCATTTCTTGGTCTAAAATCCGTAGGTGTTAGCCTCTAGTATTATTGAAAATGGTCGCTCATGGCTATTTTCAAGGTCGCTCATGGCTATTTTCATAAAAAATGGGGGTTGTGTGGCCATTTATCATCGACTAGAGGCTCATAAACCTCACCCCACATATGTTTCCTTGCCATAGATCACATTCTTGGATTTCTGGTGGAGACCATTTCTTGGTCAAAAACTCGTACGTGTTAGCCTTCGGTATTATTGAAAATGGTCGTTCATGGCTATTTTCGACAAAAATGGGGGTTGTGTGGCCATTGATCATCGACCAAAGGCTCGTACACCTCACCCCACATATGTTTCCTTGCCATAGATCACATTCTTGGATTTCTGGTGGAGACCATTTCTTGGTCAAAAATCCGTAGGTGTTAGCCTTCGGTATTATTGAAAATGGTCGTTCATGGCTATTTTCGACAAAAATGGGGGTTGTGTGGCCATTGATCATCGACCAGAGGCTCGTACACCTCACCCCACATATGTTTCCTTGCCATAGATCACATTTTTGGATTTCTGGTGGAGACCATTTTTGGTCAAAAATCCGTAGGTGTTAGCATTTGGTATTATTGAAAATGTCGTTCATGGCTATTTTCGACAAAAATGGGGGTTGTGTGGCCATTGATCATCGACCAGAGTCTCGTACACCTCACCCCACATATGTTTCCTTGCCATATATCACATTTTTGGATTTCTGGTGGAGACGATTTCTTGGTCAGAAATTCGTAGGTGTTAGCCTTCGGTATTATTGAAAATAGTCGTTCATGGCAATTTTTGACAAAAATGGGGGTTGTGTGGCCATTGATCATCGACCAGATGCTCGTACACCTCACCCCACATATGTTTCCTTGCCATAGATCACATTCTTGGATTTCTGGTGGAGACCATTTCTTGGTCAAAAATCCGTAGGTGTTAGCCTTCGGTATTATTGAAAATGGTCATTCATGGCTATTTTCGGCAAAATGGGGGTTGTGTGGCCATTGATCGTCGACCAGAGGCTCATACACCTCACCCCACATATGTTTCCTTGTCGTAGATCACATCCTTGGATTTCTGGTGGAGACCATTTCTTGGTCAAAAATCCGTAGGTGTTAGCCTTCGATATTATTGAAAATGGTCGTTCATGGCTATTTTCGACAAAAATGGGGGTTGTGTGGCCATTGATCATCGACCAGAGGCTCATACACCTCACCCCACATATGTTTCCTTGCCATAGATCACATTCTTGGATTTCTGGTGGAGACCATTTCTTGGTCAAAAATCCGTAGGTCTTAGCCTCTAATATTATTGAAAATGGTCGCTCATGGCTATTTTCGGCAAAATGGGGGTTGTGTGGCCATTGATCGTCGACCAGAGGCTCATACACCTCACCCCACATATGTTTCCTTGTCGTAGATCACATTCTTGGATTTCTGGTGGAGACCATTTCTTGGTCAAAAATCCGTAGGTGTTAGCCTTCGGTATTATTGTAAATGGTCATTCATGGCTATTTTCGACAAAAATGGGGGTTGTGTGGCCATTGATCATCGACCAGAGGCTCATACACCTCACCCCACATATGTTTCCTTGCCATAGATCACATTCTTGGATTTCTGGTGGAGACCATTTCTTGGTCAAAAATCCGTAGGTCTTAGCCTCTAGTATTATTGAAAATGGTCGCTCATGGCTATTTTCATAAAAAATGGGGGTTGTGTGGCCATTGATCGTCGACCAGAGGCTCATACACCTCACCCCACATATGTTTCCTTGGCATAGATCACATTCTTGGATTTCTGGTGGAGACCATTTCTTGGTCAAAAATCCGTAGGTGTTAGCCTTCGATATTATTGAAAATGGTCGTTCATGGCTATTTTCGACAAAAATGGGGGTTGTGTGGCCATTGATCATCGACCAGAGGCTCATACACCTCACCCCACATATGTTTCCTTGCCATAGATCACATTCTTGGATTTCTGGTGGAGACCATTTCTTGGTTAAAAACTCGTACGTGTTAGCCTTCGGTATTATTGAAAATGGTCATTCATGGCTATTTTCGGCAAAATGGGGGTTGTGTGGCCATTGATCGTTGACCAGAGGCTCATACACCTCACCCCACATATGTTTCCTTGCCATAGATCACATTCTTGGATTTCTGGTGGAGACCAATTCTTGGTCAAAAATCCGTAGGTGTTAGCCTTCGGTATTATTGAAAATGGTCATTCATGGCTATTTTCGACAAAAATGGGGGTTGTGTGGCCATTGATCGTCGACCAGAGGCTCATACACCTCACCCCACATATGTTTCCTTGTCGTAGATCACATTCTTGGATTTCTGGTGGAGACCATTTCTTGGTCAAAAATCCGTAGGTGTTAGCCTTCGATATTATTGAAAATGGTCGTTCATGGCTATTTTCGACAAAAATGGGGGTTGTGTGGCTATTGATCATCGACCAGAGGCTCATACACCTCACCCCACATATGTTTCCTTGCCATAGATCACATTCTTGGATTTCTGGTGGAGACCATTTCTTGGTTAAAAACTCGTACGTGTTAGCCTTCGGTATTATTGAAAATGGTCATTCATGGCTATTTTCGGCAAAATGGGGGTTGTGTGGCCATTGATCATCGACTAGAGGCTCGTACACCTCACCCCACATATGTTTCCTTGCCATAGATCACATTCTTGGATTTCTGGTGGAGACCATTTTTGGTCAAAAATCCGTAGGTGTTAGCATTTGATATTATTGAAAATGTCGTTCATGGCTATTTTCGACAAAAATGGGGGTTGTGTGGCCATTGATCATCGACCAGAGTCTCGTACACCTCACCCCACATATGTTTCCTTGCCATATATCACATTTTTGGATTTCTGGTGGAGACGATTTCTTGGTCAGAAATTCGTAGGTGTTAGCCTTCGGTATTATTGAAAATAGTCGTTCATGGCAATTTTTGACAAAAATGGGGGTTGTGTGGCCATTGATCATCGACCAGATGCTCGTACACCTCACCCCACATATGTTTCCTTGCCATAGATCACATTCTTGGATTTCTGGTGGAGACCATTTCTTGGTCAAAAATCCGTAGGTGTTAGCCTTCGGTATTATTGAAAATGGTCATTCATGGCTATTTTCGGCAAAATGGGGGTTGTGTGGCCATTGATCGTCGACCAGAGGCTCATACACCTCACCCCACATATGTTTCCTTGTCGTAGATCACATCCTTGGATTTCTGGTGGAGACCATTTCTTGGTCAAAAATCCGTAGGTGTTAGCCTTCGATATTATTGAAAATGGTCGTTCATGGCTATTTTCGACAAAAATGGGGGTTGTGTGGCCATTGATCATCGACCAGAGGCTCATACACCTCACCCCACATATGTTTCCTTGCCATAGATCACATTCTTGGATTTCTGGTGGAGACCATTTCTTGGTCAAAAATCCGTAGGTCTTAGCCTCTAATATGATTGAAAATGGTCGCTCATGGCTATTTTCGGCAAAATGGGGGTTGTGTGGCCATTGATCGTCGACCAGAGGCTCATACACCTCACCCCACATATGTTTCCTTGTCGTAGATCACATTCTTGGATTTCTGGTGGAGACCATTTCTTGGTCAAAAATCCGTAGGTGTTAGCCTTCGGTATTATTGTAAATGGTCATTCATGGCTATTTTCGACAAAAATGGGGGTTGTGTGGCCATTGATCATCGACCAGAGGCTCATACACCTCACCCCACATATGTTTCCTTGCCATAGATCACATTCTTGGATTTCTGGTGGAGACCATTTCTTGGTCAAAAATCCGTAGGTCTTAGCCTCTAGTATTATTGAAAATGGTCGCTCATGGCTATTTTCATAAAAAATGGGGGTTTTGTGGCCATTGATCGTCGACCAGAGGCTCATACACCTCACCCCACATATGTTTCCTTGGCATAGATCACATTCTTGGATTTCTTGTGGAGACCATTTCTTGGTCAAAAATCCGTAGGTGTTAGCCTTCGATGTTATTGAAAATGGTCGTTCATGGCTATTTTCGACAAAAATGGGGGTTGTGTGGCCATTGATCATCGACCAGAGGCTCATACACCTCACCCCACATATGTTTCCTTGCCATAGATCACATTCTTGGATTTCTGGTGGAGACCATTTCTTGGTTAAAAACTCGTACGTGTTAGCCTTCGGTATTATTGAAAATGGTCATTCATGGCTATTTTCGGCAAAATGGGGGTTGTGTGGCCATTGATCGTTGACCAGAGGCTCATACACCTCACCCCACATATGTTTCCTTGCCATAGATCACATTCTTGGATTTCTGGTGGAGACCAATTCTTGGTCAAAAATCCGTAGGTGTTAGCCTTCGGTATTATTGAAAATGGTCATTCATGGCTATTTTCGACAAAAATGGGGGTTGTGTGGCCATTGATCGTCGACCAGAGGCTCATACACCTCACCCCACATATGTTTCCTTGTCGTAGATCACATTCTTGGATTTCTGGTGGAGACCATTTCTTGGTCAAAAATCCGTAGGTGTTAGCCTTCGATATTATTGAAAATGGTCGTTCATGGCTATTTTCGACAAAAATGGGGGTTGTGTGGCTATTGATCATCGACCAGAGGCTCATACACCTCACCCCACATATGTTTCCTTGCCATAGATCACATTCTTGGATTTCTGGTGGAGACCATTTCTTGGTTAAAAACTCGTACGTGTTAGCCTTCGGTATTATTGAAAATGGTCATTCATGGCTATTTTCGGCAAAATGGGGGTTGTGTGGCCATTGATCATCGACTAGAGGCTCGTACACCTCACCCCACATATGTTTCCTTGCCATAGATCACATTCTTGGATTTCTGGTGGAGACCATTTTTGGTCAAAAATCCGTAGGTGTTAGCATTTGGTATTATTGAAAATGTCGTTCATGGCTATTTTCGACAAAAATGGGGGTTGTGTGGCCATTGATCATCGACCAGAGTCTCGTACACCTCACCCCACATATGTTTCCTTGCCATATATCACATTTTTGGATTTCTGGTGGAGACGATTTCTTGGTCAGAAATTCGTAGGTGTTAGCCTTCGGTATTATTGAAAATAGTCGTTCATGGCAATTTTTGACAAAAATGGGGGTTGTGTGGCCATTGATCATCGACCAGATGCTCGTACACCTCACCCCACATATGTTTCCTTGCCATAGATCACATTCTTGGATTTCTGGTGGAGACCATTTCTTGGTCAAAAATCCGTAGGTGTTAGCCTTCGGTATTATTGAAAATGGTCATTCATGGCTATTTTCGGCAAAATGGGGGTTGTGTGGCCATTGATCGTCGACCAGAGGCTCATACACCTCACCCCACATATGTTTCCTTGTCGTAGATCACATCCTTGGATTTCTGGTGGAGACCATTTCTTGGTCAAAAATCCGTAGGTGTTAGCCTTCGATATTATTGAAAATGGTCGTTCATGGCTATTTTCGACAAAAATGGGGGTTGTGTGGCCATTGATCATCGACCAGAGGCTCATACACCTCACCCCACATATGTTTCCTTGCCATAGATCACATTCTTGGATTTCTGGTGGAGACCATTTCTTGGTCAAAAATCCGTAGGTCTTAGCCTCTAATATGATTGAAAATGGTCGCTCATGGCTATTTTCGGCAAAATGGGGGTTGTGTGGCCATTGATCGTCGACCAGAGGCTCATACACCTCACCCCACATATGTTTCCTTGTCGTAGATCACATTCTTGGATTTCTGGTGGAGACCATTTCTTGGTCAAAAATCCGTAGGTGTTAGCCTTCGGTATTATTGTAAATGGTCATTCATGGCTATTTTCGACAAAAATGGGGGTTGTGTGGCCATTGATCATCGACCAGAGGCTCATACACCTCACCCCACATATGTTTCCTTGCCATAGATCACATTCTTGGATTTCTGGTGGAGACCATTTCTTGGTCAAAAATCCGTAGGTCTTAGCCTCTAGTATTATTGAAAATGGTCGCTCATGGCTATTTTCATAAAAAATGGGGGTTTTGTGGCCATTGATCGTCGACCAGAGGCTCATACACCTCACCCCACATATGTTTCCTTGGCATAGATCACATTCTTGGATTTCTTGTGGAGACCATTTCTTGGTCAAAAATCCGTAGGTGTTAGCCTTCGATGTTATTGAAAATGGTCGTTCATGGCTATTTTCGACAAAAATGGGGGTTGTGTGGCCATTGATCATCGACCAGAGGCTCATACACCTCACCCCACATATGTTTCCTTGCCATAGATCACATTCTTGGATTTCTGGTGGAGACCATTTCTTGGTTAAAAACTCGTACGTGTTAGCCTTCGGTATTATTGAAAATGGTCATTCATGGCTATTTTCGGCAAAATGGGGGTTGTGTGGCCATTGATCGTTGACCAGAGGCTCATACACCTCACCCCACATATGTTTCCTTGCCATAGATCACATTCTTGGATTTCTGGTGGAGACCAATTCTTGGTCAAAAATCCGTAGGTGTTAGCCTTCGGTATTATTGAAAATGGTCATTCATGGCTATTTTCGACAAAAATGGGGGTTGTGTGGCCATTGATCGTCGACCAGAGGCTCATACACCTCACCCCACATATGTTTCCTTGTCGTAGATCACATTCTTGGATTTCTGGTGGAGACCATTTCTTGGTCAAAAATCCGTAGGTGTTAGCCTTCGATATTATTGAAAATGGTCGTTCATGGCTATTTTCGACAAAAATGGGGGTTGTGTGGCTATTGATCATCGACCAGAGGCTCATACACCTCACCCCACATATGTTTCCTTGCCATAGATCACATTCTTGGATTTCTGGTGGAGACCATTTCTTGGTTAAAAACTCGTACGTGTTAGCCTTCGGTATTATTGAAAATGGTCATTCATGGCTATTTTCGGCAAAATGGGGGTTGTGTGGCCATTGATCATCGACTAGAGGCTCGTACACCTCACCCCACATATGTTTCCTTGCCATAGATCACATTCTTGGATTTCTGGTGGAGACCATTTTTGGTCAAAAATCCGTAGGTGTTAGCATTTGGTATTATTGAAAATGTCGTTCATGGCTATTTTCGACAAAAATGGGGGTTGTGTGGCCATTGATCATCGACCAGAGTCTCGTACACTTCACCCCACATATGTTTCCTTGCCATATATCACATTTTTGGATTTCTAGGTGGAGACGATTTCTTGGTCAGAAATCCGTAGGTGTTAGCCTTCGGTATTATTGAAAATAGTCGTTCATGGCAATTTTTGACAAAAATGGGGGTTGTGTGGCCATTGATCATCGACCAGATGCTCGTACACCTCACCCCACATATGTTTCCTTGCCATAGATCACATTCTTGGATTTCTAGTGGATACCATTTCTTGGTCAAAAATCCGTAGGTGTTAGCCTTCGGTATTATTGAAAATGGTCATTCATGGCTATTTTCGGCAAAATGGGGGTTGTGTGGCCATTGATCGTCGACCAGAGGCTCATACACCTCACCCCACATATGTTTCCTTGTCGTAGATCACATCCTTGGATTTCTGGTGGAGACCATTTCTTGGTCAAAAATCCGTAGGTGTTAGCCTTCGATATTATTGAAAATGGTCGTTCATGGCTATTTTCGACAAAAATGGGGGTTGTGTGGCCATTGATCATCGACCAGAGGCTCATACACCTCACCCCACATATGTTTCCTTGCCATAGATCACATTCTTGGATTTCTGGTGGAGACCGATTTCTTGGTCAAAAATCCGTAGGTCTTAGCCTCTAATATTATTGAAAATGGTCGCTCATGGCTATTTTCGGCAATTTCCTTGCCATAGATCACATTCTTGGATTTCTGGTGGAGACCATTTCTTGGTCAAAAATCCGTAGGTCTTAGCCTCTAATATTATTGAAAATGGTCGCTCATGGCTATTTTCGGCAAAATGGGGGTTGTGTGGCCATTGATCGTCGACCAGAGGCTCATACACCTCACCCCACATATGTTTCCTTGTCGTAGATCACATTCTTGGATTTCTGGTGGAGACCATTTCTTGGTCAAAAATCCGTAGGTGTTAGCCTTCGGTATTATTGTAAATGGTCATTCATGGCTATTTTCGACAAAAATGGGGGTTGTGTGGCCATTGATCATCGACCAGAGGCTCATACACCTCACCCCACATATGTTTCCTTGCCATAGATCACATTCTTGGATTTCTGGTGGAGACCATTTCTTGGTCAAAAATCCGTAGGTCTTAGCCTCTAGTATTATTGAAAATGGTCGCTCATGGCTATTTTCATAAAAAATGGGGGTTGTGTGGCCATTGATCGTCGACCAGAGGCTCATACACCTCACCCCACATATGTTTCCTTGCCATAGATCACATTCTTGGATTTCTGGTGGAGACCATTTCTTGGTCAAAAATCCGTAGGTGTTAGCCTTCGATATTATTGAAAATGGTCGTCCATGGCTATTTTCGACAAAAATGGGGGTTGTGTGGCCATTGATCATCGACCAGAGGCTCATACACCTCACCCCACATATGTTTCCTTGCCATAGATCACATTCTTGGATTTCTGGTGGAGACCATTTCTTGGTTAAAAACTCGTACGTGTTAGCCTTCGGTATTATTGAAAATGGTCATTCATGGCTATTTTCGGCAAAATGGGGGTTGTGTGGCCATTGATCGTTGACCAGAGGCTCATACACCTCACCCCACATATGTTTCCTTGCCATAGATCACATTCTTGGATTTCTGGTGGAGACCAATTCTTGGTCAAAAATCCGTAGGTGTTAGCCTTCGGTATTATTGAAAATGGTCATTCATGGCTATTTTCGACAAAAATGGGGGTTGTGTGGCCATTGATCGTCGACCAGAGGCTCATACACCTCACCCCACATATGTTTCCTTGTCGTAGATCACATTCTTGGATTTCTGGTGGAGACCATTTCTTGGTCAAAAATCCGTAGGTGTTAGCCTTCGATATTATTGAAAATGGTCGTTCATGGCTATTTTCGACAAAAATGGGGGTTGTGTGGCCATTGATCATCGACCAGAGGCTCATACACCTCACCCCACATATGTTTCCTTGCCATAGATCACATTCTTGGATTTCTGGTGGAGACCATTTCTTGGTTAAAAACTCGTACGTGTTAGCCTTCGGTATTATTGAAAATGGTCATTCATGGCTATTTTCGGCAAAATGGGGGTTGTGTGGCCATTGATCATCGACCAGAGGCTCGTACACCTCACCCCACATATGTTTCCTTGCCATAGATCACATTCTTGGATTTCTGGTGGAGACCATTTTTGGTCAAAAATCTGTAGGTGTTAGCATTTGGTATTATTGAAAATGTCGTTCATGGCTATTTTCGACAAAAATGGGGGTTGTGTGGCCATTGATCATCGACCAGAGTCTCGTACACCTCACCCCACATATGTTTCCTTGCCATATATCACATTTTTGGATTTCTGGTGGAGACGATTTCTTGGTCAGAAATCCGTAGGTGTTAGCCTTCGGTATTATTGAAAATAGTCGTTCATGGCAATTTTTGACAAAAATGGGGGTTGTGTGGCCATTGATCATCGACCAGATGCTCGTACACCTCACCCCACATATGTTTCCTTGCCATAGATCACATTCTTGGATTTCTGGTGGAGACCATTTCTTGGTCAAAAATCCATAGGTGTTAGCCTTCGGTATTATTGAAAATGGTCGTTCATGGCTATTTTCGACAAAAATGGGGGTTGTGTGGCCATTGATCATCGACCAGAGGCTCATACACCTCACCCCACATATGTTTCCTTGCCATAGATCACATTCTTGGATTTCTGGTGGAGACCATTTCTTGGTCAAAAATCCGTAGGTGTTAGCCTTCGGTATTATTGAAAATGGTCGTTCATGGCTATTTTCGACAAAAATGGGGGTTGTGTGGCCATTGATCATCGACCAGACGCTCATACACCTCACCCCACATATGTTTCCTTGCCATAGATCACATTCTTGGATTTCTGGTGGAGACCATTTCTTGGTCTAAAATCCGTAGGTGTTAGCCTCTAGTATTATTGAAAATGGTCGCTCATGGCTATTTTCAAGGTCGCTCATGGCTATTTTCATAAAAAATGGGGGTTGTGTGGCCATTTATCATCGACTAGAGGCTCATAAACCTCACCCCACATATGTTTCCTTGCCATAGATTACATTCTTGGATTTCTGGTGGAAACCATTTCTTGGTTAAAAACTCGTACGTGTTAGCCTTCGGTATTATTGAAAATGGTCATTCATGGCTATTTTCGGCAAAATGGGGGTTGTGTGGCCATTGATCGTCGACCAGAGGCTCATACACCTCACCCCACATATGTTTCCTTGTCGTAGATCACATTCTTGGATTTCTGGTGGAGACCATTTCTTGGTCAAAAATCCGTAGGTGTTAGCCTTCGATATTATTGAAAATGGTCGTTCATGGCTATTTTCGACAAAAATGGGGGTTGTGTGGCCATTGATCATCGACCAGAGGCTCATACACCTCACCCCACATATGTTTCCTTGCCATAGATCACATTCTTGGATTTCTGGTGGAGACCATTTCTTGGTCAAAAATCCGTACGTGTTAGCCTTCGGTATTATTGAAAATGGTCGTTCATGGCTATTTTCGACAAAAATGGGGGTTGTGTGGCCATTGATCATCGACCAGAGGCTCGTACACTTCACCCCACATATGTTTTCTTGCCATAGATCAGAATCTTGGATTTCTCGTGGAGACCATTTGTTGGTCAAAAATTCGTAGGTGTTAGCCTTCGGTATTATTGAAAATGGTCGTTCATGGCTATTTTCGACAAAAATGGGGGTTGTGTGGCCA
Source organism: Zea mays (assembly GCF_902167145.1). Taxonomy (NCBI): domain Eukaryota; kingdom Viridiplantae; phylum Streptophyta; class Magnoliopsida; order Poales; family Poaceae; genus Zea; species Zea mays. The sequence continues at coordinate 134,663 of NW_023367025.1, read as the reverse complement.
TTGATCATCGACCAGACACTCATACACCTCACCCCACATATGTTTCCTTGCCATAGATCACATTCTTGGATTTCTGGTGGAGACCATTTCTTGGTCAAAAATCCGTAGGTGTTAGCCTTCGATATTATTGAAAATGGTCATTCATGGCTATTTTTGACAAAAATGGGGGTTGTGTGGCCATTGATCTTCCACCAGAGGCTCATACACCTCACCCCACATATGTTTCCTTGCCATAGATCACATTCTTGGATTTCTGGTGGAGACCATTTCTTGGTCAAAAATCCGTAGGTGTTAGCCTTCGGTATTATTGTAAATGGTCATTCTATGGCAAGGAAACATATGTGGGGTGAGGTGTATGAGCGTCTGGTCGATGATCAATGGCCACACAACCCCCATTTTTGCCGAAAATAGCCATGAGCGACCATTTTCAATAATACTAGAGGCTAAGACCTACGGATTTTTGCCCAAGAAATGGTCTCCACCAGAAATCCAAGAATGTGATCTATGGCAAGGAAACATATGTGGGGTGAGGTGTACGAGCCTCTAGTCGATGATAAATGGCCACACAACCCCCATTTTTTATGAAAATAGCCATGAACGACCATTTTCAATAATACCAAAGGCTAACACCTACAGATTTTTGACCAAGAATTGGTCTCCACTAGAGGTGTATGAGCCTCTGGTCGACGATCAATGGCCACACAACCCCCATTTTGCCGAAAATAGCCATGAATGACCATTTTCAATAATACCGAAGGCTAACACCTACGAATTTTTGACCAAGAAATGGTCTCCACCAGAAATCCAAGAATGTGATCTATGGCAAGGAAACATATGTGGGGTGAGGTGTATGAGCCTTTGGTCGATGATAAATGGCCACACAACCCCCATTTTGCTGAAAATAGCCATGAACGACCATTTTCAATAATACCGAAGGCTAACACGTACGAGTTTTTAACCAAGAAATGGTCTCCACCAGAAATCCAAGAATGTGATCTATGGCAAGGAAACATATGTGGGGTGAGGTGTATGAGCCTCTGGTCGACGATCAATGGCCACACAACCCTAATTTTTGTCGAAAATAGCCATGAATGACCATTTTCAATAATACCGAAGGCTAACACGTACGGATTTTAGACCAAGAAATGGTCTCCACCAGAAATCCAAGAATGTGATCTATGGCAAGGAAACATATGTGGGGTGAGGTGTATGAGCATCTGGTCGATGATCAATGGCCACACAACCCCCATTTTTTTATGAAAATAGCCATGAGCGACCATTTTCAATAATACCGAAGGCTAACACGTACGAGTTTTTAACCAAGAAATGATCTCCACCAGAAATCCAAGAATGTGATCTATGGCAAGGAAACATATGTGGGGTGAGGTTTATGAGCCTCTGGTCGATGATCAATGGCCACACAACCCCCATTTTTGTCGAAAATAGCCATGAACGACCATTTTCAATAATATCGAAGGCTAACACCTACGGATTTTTGACCAAGAAATGGTCTCCACCAGAAATCCAAGAATGTGATCTACAACAAGGAAACATATGTGGGGTGAGGTGTATGAGTGTCTGGATCGAAGGCTAACACCTACGGATTTTAGACCAAGAAATGGTCTCCACCAGAAATCCAAGAATGTGATCTATGGCAAGGAAACATATGTGGGGTGAGGTGTATGAGCCTCTGGTCGACGATCAATGGCCACAGAACCCCCATTTTGCCGAAAATAGCCATGAATGACCATTTTCAATAATACCGAAGGCTAACACGTACGAGTTTTTAACCAAGAAATGGTCTCCACCAGAAATCCAAGAATGTAATCTATGGCAAGGAAACATATGTGGGGTGAGGTTTTGACCAAGAAATGGTCTCCACCAGAAATCCAAGAATGTGATCTATGGCAAGGAAACATATGTGGGGTGAGGTGTATGAGCCTCTGGTCGACGATCAATGGCCACACAACCCTAATTTTTGTCGAAAATAGCCATGAACGACCATTTTTAATGACACTGAAGGCTAACACCTACGGATTTTTCACCAAGAAATGGTCTCCACCATAAATCCAAGAATGTGATCTATGGCAAGGAAACATATGTGTAGTGAGGTGTATGAGCCTCTGGTCGAAGATCAATGGCCACACAACCCCCATTTTTGTCGAAAATAGCCATGAATGACCATTTTCAAAAATACCAAAGGCTAACACATTCGGATTTTTGCCCAAGAAATGGTCTCCACCAGAAATCCAAGAATGTGATCTATGGCAAGGAAACATATGTGGGGTGAGGTGTATGAGCCTCTGGTCGATGATCAATGGCCACACAACCCCCATTTTTGTCGAAAATAGCCATGAACGACCATTTTCAATAATATCGAAGGCTAACACCTACGGATTTTTGACCAAGAAATGGTCTCCACCAGAAATCCAAGAATGTAATCTATGGCAAGGAAACATATGTGGGGTGAGGTGTATGAGCCTCTAGTCGATGATCAATTGCCACACAACCCCCATTTTGCCGAAAATAGCCATGAACGACCATTTTCAATAATACCGAAGGCTAACACGTACGAGTTTTTGACCAAGAAATGGTCTCCACCAAAAATCCAAGAATGTGATCTATGGCAAGGAAACATATGTGGGGTGAGATTTATGAGCCTCTAGTCGATGATAAATGGCCACACAACCCCCATTTTTTTATGAAAATAGCCATGAGCGACCATTTTCAATAATATTAGAGGCTAAGACCTACGGATTTTTGACCAAGAAATGGTCTCCACCAGAAATCCAAGAATGTGATCTATGGCAAGGAAACATATGTGGGGTGAGGTGTATGAGCCTCTGGTCGATGATCAATGGCCACACAACCCCCATTTTGCCGAAAATAGCCATGAACGACCATTTTCAATAATACCGAAGGCTAACACCTACGGATTTTTGACCAAGAAATGGTCTCCACCAGAAATCCAAGAATGTGATCTACGGCAAGGAAACATATGTGGGGTGAGGTGTATGAGCCTCTAGTCGATGATCAATGGCCACACAACCCCCTTTTTTTATGAAAATAGCCATGAGCGACCATTTTCAATAATACTAGAGGCTAAGACCTACGGATTTTTGACCAAGAAATGGTCTCCACCAGAAATCCAAGAATGTGATCTATGGCAAGGAAACATATGTGGGGTGAGGTGTATGAGCCTCTGGTCGATGATCAATGGCCACACAACCCCCATTTTTGTCGAAAATAGCCATGAATGACCATTTACAATAATACCGAAGGCTAACACCTACGGATTTTTGACCAAGAAATGGTCTCCACTAGAAATCCAAGAATGTGATCTATGGCAAGGAAACATATGTGGGGTGAGGTGTATGAGCCTCTGGTCGATGATCAATGGCCACACAACCCCCATTTTTGTCGAAAATAGCCATGAACGACCATTTTCAATAATATCGAAGGCTAACACCTACGGATTTTTGGCCAAGAAATGGTCTCCACCAGAAATCCAAGAATGTGATCTATGGCAAGGAAACATATGTGGGGTGAGGTGTATGAGCCTCTGGTCGACGATCAATGGCCACACAACCCCCATTTTGCCGAAAATAGCCATGAATGACCATTTTCAATAATACCGAAGGCTAACACGTACGAGTTTTTAACCAAGAAATGGTCTCCACCAGAAATCCAAGAATGTAATCTATGGCAAGGAAACATATGTGGGGTGAGGTTTTGACCAAGAAATGGTCTCCACCAGAAATCCAAGAATGTGATCTATGGCAAGGAAACATATGTGGGGTGAGGTGTATGAGCCTCTGGTCGACGATCGATGGCCACACAACCCCCATTTTGCCGAAAATAGCCATGAATGACCATTTTCAATAATACCGAAGGCTAACACGTACGAGTTTTTAACCAAGAAATGGTCTCCACTAGAAATCCAAGAATGTAATCTATGGCAAGGAAACATATGTGGGGTGAGGTTTTGACCAAGAAATGGTCTTCACCAGAAATCCAAGAATGTGATCTATGGCAAGGAAACATATGTGGGGTGAGGTGTATGAGCCTCTGGTCGACGATCAATGGCCACACAACCCTAATTTTTGTCGAAAATAGCCATGAACGACCATTTTCAATGACACTGAAGGCTAACACCTACGGATTTTTGACCAAGAAATGGTCTCCACCATAAATCCAAGAATGTGATCTATGGCAAGGAAACATATGTGTAGTGAGGTGTATGAGCCTCTGGTCGAAGATCAATGGCCACACAACCCCCATTTTTGTCGAAAATAGCCATGAATGACCATTTTCAAAAATACCAAAGGCTAACACATTCGGATTTTTGCCCAAGAAATGGTCTCCACCAGAAATCCAAGAATGTGATCTATGGCAAGGAAACATATGTGGGGTGAGGTGTATGAGCCTCTGGTCGATGATCAATGGCCACACAACCCCCATTTTTGTCGAAAATAGCCATGAACGACCATTTTCAATAATATCGAAGGCTAACACCTACGGATTTTTGACCAAGAAATGGTCTCCACCAGAAATCCAAGAATGTAATCTATGGCAAGGAAACATATGTGGGGTGAGGTGTATGAGCCTCTGGTCGATGATCAATTGCCACACAACCCCCATTTTGCCGAAAATAGCCATGAACGACCATTTTCAATAATACCGAAGGCTAACACGTACGAGTTTTTGACCAAGAAATGGTCTCCACCAAAAATCCAAGAATGTGATCTATGGCAAGGAAACATATGTGGGGTGAGATTTATGAGCCTCTAGTCGATGATAAATGGCCACGCAACCCCCATTTTTTTATGAAAATAGCCATGAGCGACCATTTTCAATAATATTAGAGGCTAAGACCTACGGATTTTTAACCAAGAAATGGTCTCCACCAAAAATCTAAGAATGTGATCTATGGCAAGAAAACATATGTGGGGTGAAGTGTACGAGCCTCTGGTCGATGATCGATGGCCACACAACCCCCATTTTTGTCGAAAATAGCCATGAACGACCATTTTCAATAATATTAGAGGCTAACACGTACGAGTTTTTAACCAAGAAATGGTCTCCACCAGAAATCCAAGAATGTAATCTATGGCAAGGAAACATATGTGGGGTGAGGTGTATGAGCGTCTGGTCGATGATCAATGGCCACACAACCCCCATTTTTGTCGAAAATAGCCATGAACGACCATTTTCAATAATATCGAAGGCTAAATGGGGGTTGTGTGGCCATTGATCATCGACCAGAGGCTCATACACCTCACTACACATATGTTTCCTTGCCATAGATTACATTCTTGGATTTCTGGTGGAGACCATTTCTTGGTTAAAAACTCGTACGTGTTAGCCTTCGGTATTATTGAAAATGGTCATTCATGGCTATTTTCGGCAAAATGGGGGTTGTGTGGCCATTGATCGTCGACCAGAGGCTCATACACCTCACCCCACATATGTTTCCTTGCCATAGATCACATTCTTGGATTTCTGGTGGAGACCATTTCTTGGTCAAAAATCCGTAGGTCTTAGCCTCTAATATTATTGAAAATGGTCGCTCATGGCTATTTTCGGCAAAATGGGGGTTGTGTGGCCATTGATCATCGACCAGAGGCTCGTACACCTCACTACACATATGTTTCCTTGCCATAGATCACATTCTTGGATTTCTGGTGGAGACCATTTCTTGGTCAAAAATCCGTACGTGTTAGCCTTTGGTATTTTTGAAAATGGTCGTTCATGGCTATTTTCGACAAAAATTAGGGTTGTGTGGCCATTGATCGTCGACCAGAGGCTCATACACCTCACCCCACATATGTTTCCTTGCCATAGATCACATTCTTGGATTTCTGGTGGAGACCATTTCTTGGTTAAAAACTCGTACGTGTTAGCCTTCGATATTATTGAAAATGGTCGTTCATGGCTATTTTCGGCAAAATGGGGGTTGTGTGGCCATTGATCATCGACCAGACGCTCATACACCTCACCCCACATATGTTTCCTTGCCATAGATCACATTCTTGGATTTCTGGTGGAGACCATTTCTTGGTCAAAAATCCGTAGGTGTTAGCCTTCGGTATTATTGAAAATGGTCGTTCATGGCTATTTTCGACAAAAATGGGGGTTGTGTGGCCATTGATCGTCGACCAGAGGCTCATACACCTCACCCCACATATGTTTCCTTTCCATAGATCACATTCTTGGATTTCTGGTGGAGACCATTTCTTGGGCAAAAATCCGAATGTGTTAGCCTTTGGTATTTTTGAAAATGGTCATTCATGGCTATTTTCGACAAAAATGGGGGTTGTGTGGCCATTAATCTTCGACCAGAGGCTCATACACCTCACTACACATATGTTTCCTTGCCATAGATCACATTCTTGGATTTATGGTGGAGACCATTTCTTGGTAAAAAATCCGTAGGTGTTAGCCTTCAGTGTCATTGAAAATGGTCGTTCATGGCTATTTTCGACAAAAATGGGGGTTGTGTGGCCATTGATCATCGACCAGAGGCTCATACACCTCACCCCACATATGTTTCCTTGCCATAGATCACATTCTTGGATTTCTGGTGGAGACCATTTCTTGGTCAAAAATCCGTAGGTCTTAGCCTCTAGTATTATTGAAAATGGTCGCTCATGGCTATTTTCATAAAAAATGGGGGTTGTGTGGCCATTGATCATCGACCAAGCCATGAACGACCATTTTCAAAAATACCAAAGGCTAACACGTACGGATTTTTGACCAAGAAATGGTCTCCACCAGAAATCCAAGAATGTGATCTATGGCAAGGAAACATATGTGGGGTGAGGTGTATGAGCCTCTGGTCGATGATCAATGGCCACACAACCCCCATTTTTGTCGAAAATAGCCATGAATGACCATTTACAATAATACCGAAGGCTAACACCTACGGATTTTTGACCAAGAAATGGTCTCCACCAGAAATCCAAGAATGTGATCTATGGCAAGGAAACATATGTGGGGTGAGGTGTATGAGCCTCTGGTCGACGATCAATGGCCACACAACCCCCATTTTTGCCGAAAATAGCCATGAATGACCATTTTCAAAAATACCAAAGGCTAACACGTACGGATTTTTAACCAAGAAATGGTCTCCACCAGAAATCCAAGAATGTGATCTATGGCAAGGAAACATATGTGGGGTGAGGTTTATGAGCCTCTGGTCGATGATCAATGGCCACACAACCCCCATTTTGCCGAAAATAGCCATGAACGACCATTTTCAATAATGCCGAAGGCTAACACCTACAGATTTTTGACCAAGAAATGGTCTCCACCAGAAATCCAAGAATGTGATCTATGGCAAGAAAACATATGTGGGGTGAGATTTATGAGCCTCTAGTCGATGATAAATGGCCACACAACCCCCATTTTTTTATGAAAATAGCCATGAGCGACCATTTTCAGTAATATTAGAGGCTAAGACCTACGGATTTTTGACCAAGAAATGGTCTCCACCAGAAATCCTAGAATGTGATCTATGGCAAGGAAACATATGTGGGGTGAGGTGTATGAGCCTCTGGTCGATGATCAATGGCCACAAAACCTCCATTTTTGTCGAAAATAGCCATGAATGACCATTTCTTGGTTAAAAATCCGTACGTGTTAGCCTTCGGTATTATTGTAAATGGTCGTTCATGGCTATTTTCGACAAAAATGGGGGTTGTGTGGCCATTGATCATCGACCAGACGCTCATACACCTCACCCCACATATGTTTCCTTGCCATAGATCACATTCTTGAATGGTCGTTCATGGCTATTTTCGACAAAAATGGGGGTTGTGTGGCCATTGATCATCGACCAGACGCTCATACACCTCACCCCACATATGTTTCCTTGCCATAGATCACATTCTTGGATTTCTGGTGGAGACCATTTCTTGGTCAAAAATCCGTAGGTGTTAGCCTTCGGTATTATTGGAAATGGACGTTCATGGCTATTTTCGACAAAAATGGGGGTTGTGTGGCCATTGATCATCGACCAGACGCTCATACACCTCACCCCACATATGTTTCCTTGCATAGATCACATTCTTGGATTTCTGGTGGAGACCATTTCTTGGTCTAAAATCCGTAGGTGTTAGCCTCTAGTATTATTGAAAATGGTCGCTCATGGCTATTTTCAAGGTCGCTCATGGCTATTTTCATAAAAAATGGGGGTTGTGTGGCCATTTATCATCGACTAGAGGCTCATAAACCTCACCCCACATATGTTTCCTTGCCATAGATTACATTCTTGGATTTCTGGTGGAAACCATTTCTTGGTTAAAAACTCGTACGTGTTAGCCTTCGGTATTATTGAAAATGGTCATTCATGGCTATTTTCGGCAAAATGGGGGTTCTGTGGCCATTGATCATCGACCAGACGCTCATACACCTCACCCCACATATGTTTCCTTGCCATAGATCACATTCTTGGATTTCTGGTGGAGACCATTTCTTGGTCTAAAATCCGTAGGTGTTAGCCTCTAGTATTATTGAAAATGGTCGCTCATGGCTATTTTCAAGGTCGCTCATGGCTATTTTCATAAAAAATGGGGGTTGTGTGGCCATTTATCATCGACTAGAGGCTCATAAACCTCACCCCACATATGTTTCCTTGCCATAGATTACATTCTTGGATTTCTGGTGGAAACCATTTCTTGGTTAAAAACTCGTACGTGTTAGCCTTCGGTATTATTGAAAATGGTCATTCATGGCTATTTTCGGCAAAATGGGGGTTGTCTGGCCATTGATCGTCGACCAGAGGCTCATACACCTCACCCCACATATGTTTCCTTGTCGTAGATCACATTCTTGGATTTCTGGTGGAGACCATTTCTTGGTCAAAAATCCGTAGGTGTTAGCCTTCGATATTATTGAAAATGGTCATTCATGTCTATTTTCGGCAAAATGGGGGTTGTGTGGCCATTGATCGTCGACTAGAGGCTCATACACCTCACCCCACATATGTTTCCTTGTCGTAGATCATATTCTTGGATTTCTGGTGGAGACCATTTCTTGGTCAAAAATCCGTAGGTGTTAGCCTTCGATATTATTGAAAATGGTCATTCATGGCTATTTTCGGCAAAATGGGGGTTGTGTGGCCATTGATCGTCGACTAGAGGCTCATACACCTCACCCCACATATGTTTCCTTGCCATAGATCACATTCTTGGATTTCTGGTGGTGACCATTTCTTGGTCAAAAACTCGTACGTGTTAGCCTTCGGTATTATTGAAAATGGTCAGTTCATGGCTATTTTCGGCAAAATGGGGGTTCTGTGGCCATTGATCATCGACCAGAGGCTCGTACACCTCACCCCACATATGTTTCCTTGCCATAGATCACATTCTTGGATTTCTGGTGGAGACCATTTCTTGGTCAAAAATCCGTAGGTGTTAGCCTTCGGTATTATTGAAAATCGTCGTTCATGGCTATTTTCGACAAAAATGGGGGTTGTGTGGCCATTGATCATCGACCAGACGCTCATACACCTCACCCCACATATGTTTCCTTGCCATAGATCACATTCTTGGATTTCTGGTGGAGACCATTTCTTGGTCAAAAATCCGTAGGTGTTAGCCTTCGATATTATTGAAAATGGTCATTCATGGCTATTTTCGGCAAAATGGGGGTTGTGTGGCCATTGATCGTCGACTAGAGGCTCATACACCTCACCCCACATATGTTTCCTTGCCATAGATCACATTCTTCGATTTCTGGTGGAGACCATTTCTTGGTCAAAAACTCGTACGTGTTAGCCTTCGGTATTATTGAAAATGGTCGTTCATGGCTATTTTCGGCAAAATGGGGGTTCTGTGGCCATTGATCATCGACCAGAGGCTCATACACCTCACCCCACATATGTTTCCTTGCCATAGATCACATTCTTGGATTTCTGGTGGAGACCATTTCTTGGTCAAAAATCCGTAGGTGTTAGCCTTCGGTATTATTGAAAATGGTCGTTCATGGCTATTTTCGACGAAAAATGGGGGTTGTGTGGCCATTGATCATCGACCAGACGCTCATACACCTCACCCCACATATGTTTCCTTGCCATAGATCACATTCTTGGATTTCTGGTGGAGACCATTTCTTGGTCTAAAATCCGTAGGTGTTAGCCTCTAGTATTATTGAAAATGGTCGCTCATGGCTATTATCAAGGTCGCTCATGGCTATTTTCATAAAAAATGGGGGTTGTGTGGCCATTTATCATCGACTAGAGGCTCATAAACGTCACCCCACATATGTTTCCTTGCCATAGATTACATTCTTGGATTTCTGGTGGAAACCATTTCTTGGTTAAAAACTCGTACGTGTTAGCCTTCGGTATTATTGAAAATGGTCATTCATGGCTATTTTCGACAAAATGGGGGTTGTGTGGCCATTGATCGTCGACCAGAGGCTCATACACCTCACCCCACATATATTTCCTTGTCGTAGATCACATTCTTGGATTTCTGGTGGAGACCATTTCTTGGTCAAAAATCCGTAGGTGTTAGCCTTCGATATTATTGAAAATGGTCGTTCATGGCTATTTTCGACAAAAATGGGGGTTCGTGTGGCCATTGATCATCGACCAGAGGCTCATACACCTCACCCCACATATGTCTCCTTGCCATAGATCACATTCTTGGATTTCTGGTGGAGACCATTTCTTGGTCAAAAATCCGTAGGTGTTAGCCTTCGGTATTATTGAAAATGGTCGTTCATGGCTATTTTCGACAAAAAAGGGGGTTGTGTGGCCATTGATCATCGACCAGAGGCTCATACACCTCACCCCACATATGTTTCCTTGCCATAGATCACATTCTTGGATTTCTGGTGGAGACCATTTCTTGGTCAAAAATCCGTAGGTGTTAGCCTTCGGTATTGTTGAAAATGGTCGTTCATGGCTATTTTCGACAAAAATGGGGGTTGTGTGGCCATTGATCATCGACCAGACGCTCATACACCTCACCCCACATATGTTTCCATGCCATAGATCACATTCTTGGATTTCTGGTGGAGACCATTTCTTGGTCTAAAATCCGTAGGTGTTAGCCTCTAGTATTATTGAAAATGGTCGCTCATGGCTATTTTCAAGGTCGCTCATGGCTATTTTCATAAAAAATGGGGGTTGTGTGGCCATTTATCATCGACTAGAGGCTCATAAACCTCACCCCATCATATGTTTCCTTGCCATAGATTACATTCTTGGATTTCTGGTGGAAACCATTTCTTGGTTAAAAACTCATACGTGTTAGCCTTCGGTATTATTGAAAATGGTCATTCATGGCTATTTTCGGCAAAATGGGGGTTGTGTGGCCATTGATCATCGACCAGAGGCTCGTACCCCTCACCCTACATATGTTTCCTTGCCATAGATCACATTCTTGGATTTCTGGTGGAGACCATTTCTTGGTTAAAAATCCGTACGTGTTAGCCTTTGGTATTTTTGAAAATGGTCGTTCATGGCTATTTTCGACAAAAATGGGGGTTGTGTGGCCATTGATCATCGACCAGAGGCTCATACACCTCACCCCACATATGTTTCCTTGCCATAGATCACATTCTTGGATTTCTGGTGGAGACCATTTCTTGGTCAAAAATCTGTAGGTCTTAGCCTCTAATATTATTGAAAATGGTCGCTCATGGCTATTTTCATAAAAAAATGGGGGTTGTGTGGCCATTGATCATCGACCAGACGCTCATACACCTCACCCCACATATGTTTCCTTGCCATAGATCACATTCTTGGATTTCTGGTGGAGACCATTTCTTGGTCTAAAATCCGTAGGTGTTAGCCTCTAGTATTATTGAAAATGGTCGCTCATGGCTATTTCCAAGGTCGCTCATGGCTATTTTCATAAAAAATGGGGGTTGTGTGGCCATTTATCATCGACTAGAGGCTCATAAACCTCACCCCACATATGTTTCCTTGCCATAGATTACATTCTTGGATTTCTGGTGGAAACCATTTCTTGGTTAAAAACTCGTACGTGTTAGCCTTCGGTATTATTGAAAATGGTCATTCATGGCTATTTTCCGCAAAATGGGGGTTGTGTGGCCATTGATCGTCGACCAGAGGCTCATACACCTCACCCCACATATATTTCCTTGTCGTAGATCACATTCTTGGATTTCTGGTGGAGACCATTTCTTGGTCAAAAATCCGTAGGTGTTAGCCTTCGATATTATTGAAAATGGTCGTTCATGGCTATTTTCGACAAAAATGGGGGTTGTGTGGCCATTGATCATCGGCCAGAGGCTCATACACCTCACCCCACATATGTTTCCTTGCCATAGATCACATTCTTGGATTTCTGGTCGAGACCATTTCTTGGTCAAAAATCCGTAGGTGTTAGCCTTCGGTATTACTGAAAATGGTCGTTCATGGCTATTTTCGACAAAAATGGGGGTTGTGTGGCCATTGATCATCGACCAGAGGCTCATACACCTCACCCCACATATGTTTCCTTGCCATAGATCACATTCTTGGATTTCTGGTGGAGACCATTTCTTGGTCAAAAATCCGTAGGTGTTAGCCTTCGGTATTATTGAAAATGGTCGTTCATGGCTATTTTCGACAAAAATGGGGGTTGTGTGGCCATTGATCATCGACCAGACGCTCATACACCTCACCCCACATACGTTTCCTTGCCATAGATCACATTCTTGGATTTCTGGTGGAGACCATTTCTTGGTCTAAAATCCGTAGGTGTTAGCCTCTAGTATTATTGAAAATGGTCGCTCATGGCTATTTTCAAGGTCGCTCATGGCTATTTTCATAAAAAATGGGGGTTGTGTGGCCATTTATCATCGACTAGAGGCTCATAAACCTCACCCCACATATGTTTCCTTGCCATAGATCACATTCTTGGATTTCTGGTGGAGACCATTTCTTGGTCAAAAATCCGTAGGTGTTAGCCTTCGATATTATTGAAAATGGTCGTTCATGGCTATTTTCGACAAAAATGGGGGTTGTGTGGCCATTGATCATCGGCCAGAGGCTCATACACCTCACCCCACATATGTTTCCTTGCCATAGATCACATTCTTGGATTTCTGGTCGAGACCATTTCTTGGTCAAAAATCCGTAGGTGTTAGCCTTCGGTATTATTGAAAATGGTCGTTCATGGCTATTTTCGACAAAAATGGGGGTTGTGTGGCCATTGATCATCGACCAGAGGCTCATACACCTCACCCCACATATGTTTCCTTGCCATAGATCACATTCTTGGATTTCTGGTGGAGACCATTTCTTGGTTAAAAATCCGTAGGTGTTAGCCTTCGGTATTATTGAAAATGGTCGTTCATGGCTATTTTCGACAAAAATGGGGGTTGTGTGGCCATTGATCATCGACCAGACGCTCATACACCTCACCCCACATACGTTTCCTTGCCATAGATCACATTCTTGGATTTCTAGTGGAGACCATTTCTTGGTCTAAAATCCGTAGGTGTTAGCCTCTAGTATTATTGAAAATGGTCGCTCATGGCTATTTTCAAGGTCGCTCATGGCTATTTTCATAAAAAATGGGGGTTGTGTGGCCATTTATCATCGACTAGAGGCTCATAAACCTCACCCCACATATGTTTCCTTGCCATAGATCACATTCTTGGATTTCTGGTGGTGACCATTTCTTGGTCAAAAATCTGTAGGTGTTAGCCTTCGGTATTATTGTAAATGGTCATTCATGGCTATTTTCGACAAAAATGGGGGTTGTGTGGCCATTGATCATCGACCAGAGGCTCATACACCTCACCCCACATATGTTTCCTTGCCATAGATCACATTCTTGGATTTCTGGTGGAGACCATTTCTTGGTCAAAAATCCGTAGGTCTTAGCCTCTAATATTATTGAAAATGGTCGCTCATGGCCATTTTCATAAAAAAATGGGGGTTGTGTGGCCATTGATCATCGACCAGACGCTCATACACCTCACCCCACATATGTTTCCTTGCCATAGATCACATTCTTGGATTTCTGGTGGAGACCATTTCTTGGTCTAAAATCCGTAGGTGTTAGCCTCTAGTATTATTGAAAATGGTCGCTCATGGCTATTTTCAAGGTCGCTCATGGCTATTTTCATAAAAAATGGGGGTTGTGTGGCCATTTATCATCGACTAGAGGCTCATAAACCTCACCCCACATATGTTTCCTTGCCATAGATTACATTCTTGGATTTCTGGTGGAAACCATTTCTTGGTTAAAAACTCGTACGTGTTAGCCTTCGGTATTATTGAAAATGGTCATTCATGGCTATTTTCGGCAAAATGGGGGTTGTGTGGCCATTGATCGTCGACCAGAGGCTCATACACCTCACCCCACATATGTTTCCTTGTCGTAGATCACATTCTTGGATTTCTGGTGGAGACCATTTCTTGGTCAAAAATCCGTAGGTGTTAGCCTTCGATATTATTGAAAATGGTCGTTCATGGCTATTTTCGACAAAAATGGGGGTTGTGTGGCCATTGATCATCGACCAGAGGCTCATACACCTCACCCCACATATGTTTCCTTGCCATAGATCACATTCTTGGATTTCTGGTGGAGACCATTTCTTGGTCAAAAATCCGTAGGTGTTAGCCTTCGGTATTATTGAAAATGGTCGTTCATGGCTATTTTCGACAAAAATGGGGATTGTGTGGCCATTGATCATCGACCAGAGGCTCATACACCTCACCCCACATATGTTTCCTTGCCATAGATCACATTCTTGGATTTCTGGTGGAGACCATTTCTTGGTCAAAAATCCGTAGGTGTTAGCCTTCGGTATTATTGAAAATGGTCGTTCATGGCTATTTTCGACAAAAATGGGGGTTGTGTGGCCATTGATCATCGACCAGACGCTCATACACCTCACCCCACATATGTTTCCTTGCCATAGATCACATTCTTGGATTTCTGGTGGAGACCATTTCTTGGTCTAAAATCCGTAGGTGTTAGCCTCTAGTATTATTGAAAATGGTCGCTCATGGCTATTTTCAAGGTCGCTCATGGCTATTTTCATAAAAAATGGGGGTTGTGTGGCCATTTATCATCGACTAGAGGCTCATAAACCTCACCCCACATATGTTTCCTTGCCATAGATCACATTCTTGGATTTCTGGTGGAAACCATTTCTTGGTCAAAAACCCGTAGGTGTTAGCCTTCGGTATTATTGAAAATGGTCGTTCATGGCTATTTTCGACAAAAATGGGGGTTGTGTGGCCATTGATCATCGACCAGAGGCTCATAAACCTCACCCCACATATGTTTCCTTGCCATAGATCACATTCTTGGATTTCTGGTGGAGACCATTTCTTGGTCAAAAATCCGTAGGTGTTAGCCTTCGGTATTATTGAAAATGGTCATTCATGGCTATTTTCGGCAAAATGGGGGTTGTGTGGCCATTGATCGTCGACCAGAGGCTCATACACCTCACCCCACATATGTTTCCTTGTCGTAGATCACATTCTTGGATTTCTGGTGGAGACCATGTTGGGGACCTTCGGCGTCCGAAGGTCCTCAAAAACAGGATTTAACAGTATTTCTGTAGTACAATGTGTGAACAGGTACCTTCGGACTAAAGTCGGCATTGCAGTAGACCGGAATAATACGAAGGTTGATACAGAGCCGAAGGTGCGAGCAGGAAAGCTTCGGCGTAACAGCAAAGAGTGGAACCGACTTAAAGATGAAAAGGCTATTCAGACCTCGATAGACTACTATAGAGTTATTATCAAATGTAAAGGGCATGAATGTAATTTTGTAAGGGCTGTGTCCCGTGTCTATAAATAGGTGAACAGTATCCCCGTACTGTTCACGCTGACTTGGCATTCGCTTTTTGCGTCACGCTTGTACTGTCATTTCCTTCCGATTGAAGGTACACTTGTAATTCAATAATATTTCTGTTTATGCTCAATAATAATAAATGATTGTTCATGTTTTCTTTTACATTCTTTATATTTCATCCTTCGTCATTGTTTGATGAAATTATGAAGGTATGTCCTTCATAACCTTCGTTCCCAAGTCATTATATCCTAAGGGAAATAATGCTTCGGAGGACGAAGGATATTAACGATTAACATTTTCTATGTTGCCTTGTTCTTAACTCTTAGCACTTGAGAACAAGTCCCCAACATTGGCGCCCACCTCCGGTGAACTCACTTCCATTTCTTGAGCTTTTCAACACCTTCGGCAAGCATCACCTTCGTCATGCCGCCGAAGAAGACTTCAGCACCAGGGGCTGGCACGCTGCAGCCGCTGGACCCCAATCAAGACGTCCTTTCTCTTAGAGAGGCACGAAGCCAGAAGAGGAAGGCTACCAGTCCAACACCTCCGGAGGATGATCTAGATCAGGAGATTCAAAATCTGGAAATCCTTCAGCAGCAGGTTCAACGCAAGAAGGAGAAGATGGCCAGGCTGGCTGAACTGCAGAGGCAGATAGACGAAGCCTCTGAAGAAGTTCGTCATCTTGCTCAGGATGAGCAACACCGAAGGCCTCAGCATCAAGATCTTCATCAGGAGGGTTTTCCCAACGAAGATGACTGGTATGACAATTTCCATCATGGGAATTTTGTTTTTGATGATGCTTCTCCCCTGTCCGCTGAGCTGCAGGCTACACCTTGGCCTCCGTCCTACAAGCCGCCTCAGCTCCCCGTATTTGATGGCCACTCAGACCCGAAGCAGTTTTTGATGAGCTACGAAGCAACAGTGTCTTCATACGGTGGCAATGCTTCAGTCATGGCCAAATCTTTCGTTATGGCTGTCAGAAGTGTTGCTCAAACCTGGTATTCCTCCCTTCGACCAGGAACGATCACTTCATGGCAGAAGCTGAAGGACTTGTTGTTAACTAGCTTTCAAGGATTTCAGACGAAGCCGGTCACTGCTCAGGCTCTCTTCCAATGTACCTAGGACCATGAAGAGTACCTTCAGGCATATGTCCGAAGGTTTCTACGATTGAGGGCACAGGCGCCAACAGTGCCCAATGAGATTGTCATTGAGGCTATGATCAAGGGGCTTCGGCCAGGGCCGTCAGCACAGTATTTTGCCAGGAAGCCACCACAAACACTGGAAAAGCTGCTCCAGAAGATGGACGAATACATTCGAGCTGACAATGACTTTCGTCAAAGAAGGGAGGAGGCTTTCAGGTTTTCTGAAATGACTAGGGGCTTCGGAGGAAGGTTTTACCCGAGGCATGTCAGGTCAATTCACAGTTCTACTCAGAATGATGATAAAGGGAGTCAGCAACAAAGGCCACAATACTCCTCACAGGCTTCAGGGCAACAACAAAGCTCCTTCTGACCTCCAGCTCCAAGAGGCAGAGGCGCCAGGGGTTTCGGAGGAAGATTTGGCGATCAACCGAGAAAAATCTTTTGCTTATTCTGCGGTGAAAACAAAGGCCATACTACCAGGATGTGCCATGTTACTATTCAGAAGCAAAAGGAAATAGCTGAAGCAGCAGCACAACAGGCTTAGCCGAAGCAGGTTATGCATACAGCTTCGTATCATTCGCCCTACATCCCAGAATATGTGGGTAATCATCCTGCAGTTTCTGTTGCTTCGGCGAGCCAGCCTCAAGCTTCCTGGCAACAGCCTCCGCCTCCACCTCCGTTGCAGCAAGGCCAGCAGCCAGAAGGGAGCCAGTATACCCCACACCAGAGGGACTTCAGAGAGCAGTCCGAAGCTCGTACAGTCAATAGCACCGTGCCAGAGTCTAAGCACATCTATTGACGAATATCCTACCTTAATAGCAATCTTTTTCATCCAGTTTTATTTTCTGTAATAAAGGACATTGTTTAGGTTTCGTGTAATTAGTTTCGTTGATTCCTACATAAAATATGTTGTTTTCTCCACAGGCTTAAATCTATCGAAGATCAAAGACTTGTGATAATAAGAATGACCTTCGAACTATCAAAAATTCTTCGAAGCAACAAAAAGTCGTTCTAACGAACGCAGAGTAAGTTTGACGAAGTCACAAAAAAGCCGCTCCGAAGGGAGCGCAGTGTAAGTTTTCTGCTCCAAAGTCGTTCCTAAGGGAATGCAGAGCTTACAGCGAAAAGTCAACGCTGATACCGCCTAAGTAAAAGGCGAAGAAGCTCCAAAGACGTTCCTAAGGGAATGCAGAGCTTACAGCGAAAAGTCAACGCTGATTCCGCTGAAGTAAAAGGCGAAGAAGCTCCTAAGGGAGGCTTATAGCGAAAAGTCAACGCTGATTTACAAAAAGATTATGTGTTTTATCGCGCAGATATGCGTGTATCTTCGGAATATCACCTTACATAGCATAACATCATCACATCATCTTTGCATAACATAAGCATCATACATCATACTGCATGTGGCATAAGAAAGAAGTATGATATCAATCTTCGGGAAAACGCTTTGAAAAAGGGGCAAATCATGCCAAGTCACAAGGAGAAACAATATTGATCTCTGAAGTATAGCTTTGAAGAATGTTTCTACGAAGCTTCAACACTTTTCAGGATACTTCGGATATTGTTGTGATAAATGGTAATTCTTCTTCACGAAGCATGAAAAGAAGGGAAGGTGTTTTTTCGCCAAAGACTCAAAAACGGTACGTACGTAAAGTTTCATGCATCGTAAAGAATTGAACCATAAAGAAAAATAAAACAAATATATTACATACATGATTACAAGATATTACACATGTTACATTTAAAATGTTTTTACAGTAGCATTTAGTCTTCCCTAAGTACCACTTCTGCAGCTTCGTTCAACAATCGATCGACAACTTCATCCATAATAGCTTCAGCCATCTTTTTAATTTCATCATCACCCCTAGGCCGAGCACCCGGGGATACTTCAGTAGGATCTGAGGAAGGATAGGACACGGCTACATTGCTATTACAAATCGTAAACAAATCTTAAAGCCTAAGATTACAACACGATAAAAACTATTAGTTAATACCTAATTGACCTTCGGCCTCTGCACTCTTTTTAGCAGCTTCAGCTACTTCTCTAGCATCGTGAATGCCCTTTTCACTTCTTCGAATAATTTCTCCGGCCATCTCTCGGCCACCATTATCCCAGATATCAGTAAAAAACTTTCCACCAATTATGCTAGCTTCGGCCGAAGGATCTTTTGTATCTTCAAAGGACAAAGCAGCTTCGGACTGTGCTAAAATTTTTACATGTTCGCAGCCCTCCTTCTCTAAGATAGTGGCAATCCCTCTGGCGCCAGAGAAGGCACATATATCTCCTCGGCTATTTAAAATTTCTTCGAAGGCTTCGGCTTCGTGGTTAATCCATTCGATGACACCTTCGGGATTGCCTCTTGAAAAGTTTTCCTCACTTGAGAATGCGCCGACCTTGGCGAAGCTAGCCTTTAATTTCTTAACACAATCTATAGATTTGTTGTAGCATCTCTTTTTGGATGAACGAAGCTCTTCAACAGTCACTTCTAGGTGATCTGCCCATTGATCGCTGAGTTCGCGCTTTGTCTCTTCAAGTATGCGTTCTTCCTTGGCTCTGGCCAGTTGTTTCCGGAGGTCTTCAATTTCGCGTTTCTGAGCTTCAGCTTGACTTTTAAAAGCAGCTTCGTCCTCCTTTATTTTATTTATCAATGAGTATAATATTTTGTCTTTTTCGAGACCTTCGTTCCTCAGTTCAATTACTTCGGAACGAAGGTTGCTCAGGGCTATAGTACACCCTTCGTCTTCAGCATCTTTCTGTGCTCTGAGAGCATTGCTAAGTATCAAGCCCTGCAAAAAGAAATATGTGTGTGTCAATAGGTTTAAACGAACGGAAAAATACAAGGATTTCATATATCGTACCTTTAAGCTATTGTAAGCCAGGCTGTCGGCCAGATCGTTCTTCGACAGCACTGAGAGCCCGTCTTCTAAGGTCGGGAATCCGAAGCTCTTGCTCATCTCCCGGCAGACAGAAATCTCCTTACTGTCGGGAAGACAATACAAGAAATCTTCTTCTCCACTGCCATTAAATATCAACGCCCCCTTTGGATATTTCAATTTTTTGGCATAGTGCTGGGCCTCTTGTTCTTCTTTTTCTGATAATTTTTTCCCCGAAGCATGACGAAAAATATAATCACGAATTTTGGGGGATGCTTCGGGGGTAACAACACCAGTTTCTTCAACAAAAGTTGGCTTTGTTATTTTTTCGGCTTCACTTTCCAAGGGTTTTATCTTTGCGGGCTCTGAGGGCCCAGCTTCGGCTTCAATCTCTTGCTCTAGAGCTGTAGAACCAGGAATTTCAGTTGCTGTTTCAGGAGTGACAGCAGCCTTCTTCGGAGGTGTGCTTGAAGATTTGATTGTTTCCAGTACATCTAGCACATTGGCCATCCTCTTTCTTTTCGGAGTCATGGCTGGCACTTTTTGATTCTTTACTGTCTCAACGTTTGCTGCAGGACTCAAAACTCCGGATGTTTTGGAGCCCTCAGTTGCTTCTTTTACCTCTTCAATTTTTTCTGTGGACGGCGCTTCGGCTTTCTCTTTTGTTTCTGACAATAAAATGTTTGATTGTTCCAATTGTATCTTTGTTGGCACTTCGGCCGTTTCTGCGATTTCTGGTAACAAGGCTGGCTCGGTTGGTTTTTCAGCTTCGGTGGCCGAAGAAGTTTCTCCGGTAAACTCGGGCACCGAAGCTGGTTCAATATAACGCGGCCGATGCGTAAGAACCTTTATTTTCTTTCTTTTCGGTTCTGGCTCGCTAGGAGCAGTTGCAGTTTCTTCTGTCACAGAGGTTGTGTTCTTTCTCTTCTGCCTTCGGATGGGATAGCAATAGTCAGGGTAGACAAACCCGATTGCATCAAATACCCGATTCAGCCTCTTCTTTTTTCGGCCTCCGAAGGCTGCTGACATTGCAGTGTCTTCGGCTTTCGAATAGGTCCCAAGCAGCTCATCACTTAAATTGTCAATGCTTTTCAACCACTCATCATCTGGCTCAATAAATTTATCTCCAAATTTAAAAGTGTACTTAAATCTGATAAGTCCACCTTCGTCGGCCTCTTTAATGGTTTCTTGTGGCATTTCCCATTTCTCTGCAAGCGGCCACACCCTGAAGGCGATATGCTCTTGTACCAAGTCCCTTGTCCCTATAAAAGAACAGACAACGCCGAAGGCTCTTTGGCACTCTTCGGCGGCTTCATTCATTTCAACCTTCGGCCTGCGAAGGCCAAAGCTTTGCCAAATAGGACGCATGATTATACCTTTGATGTCTTCCCGTGCTTTCAGATCATTTTTTACATAAAACCATTCTGTCATCCAGCCGCTGGGCCACCTCTTCCGAAAAGTTGGCACGGGACAGCTTGACCCAGACCGAGAAACAAAATTGTAACAGCCAAAGTTATTGTGATACTGTTCCTTACCCCAAGGTATTGTCTCGTATGATAATTCGTGCATATTGCAGAAACTTTTTGCATCAGGCTTCAGACCTTGGCTTTGCACGGCCCACACGAAGATGTTCAGCCTTATGATTGCCTCGGGGGTAAGTTGGTGAAGATAGACTTCAAAAATCTTCAGCACCTCCACGACGAAGCTGCTCAAGGGCAATCGCAGCCCAGCCTTCAAAAAGCTTCGGAACACTACGACTTCATTCTCTTCAGGGTGTGGACAAGTCTTCTCCCCTTCGTCGGCCCTCACAACGGACAGATCCCGGAAATACCTTCCTCTCATGTTAACAAGATGATTATTTTTGATAGTTGATTTACCATAAACTGAATGGCTTGGTCGCCAGGGACGATCTTCGGAGTCTTCGCCACCGCTGTCCACATCATAACTTTCACTGTCACCAGTATCTTCAGACAAACCTTCCAGAATCTCCTTGGTGATTTTTTCTGTGTTGGTTTTCGACATCGCTATAAGAAACCCTAAGTTCTTCTCTTCATCAAGACTCAGCTTCATCTCAGCAGCAGCCTTCTTAGCAGCTTCAGACATCTTCGGAAACGCTAAAAAACTGTTTTCAAAGCCGAAGCTTCAAAGCTAAAAGCTTAGCAAATCACAGTGCACAAGAGCTAAAAATTGAGTGAGCGGGAGTGGTTGGCCAGAAAGCGTGCAAAATGAGTTTGCGGTATGGCCGTATTTATACGCTTGGTGCGTTGAAAGCTGAAAGACCCCACTTGTCATTGAATGTTGCTATTCTAGCAAAGGGGAGGTGTTTTTTCGGACCTTCGGCGAAAAGCCTTCGTCCATATCGCAATCTAAATTTATTATTTCAAACAAATTAAGATTGCGAGGGGCTACTGTTGGGGACCTTCGGCGTCCGAAGGTCCTCAAAAACAGGATTTAACAGTATTTCTGTAGTACAATGTGTGAACAGGTACCTTCGGACTAAAGTCGGCATTGCAGTAGACCGGAATAATACGAAGGTTGATACAGAGCCGAAGGTGCGAGCAGGAAAGCTTCGGCGTAACAGCAAAGAGTGGAACCGACTTAAAGATGAAAAGGCTATTCAGACCTCGATAGACTACTATAGAGTTATTATCAAATGTAAAGGGCATGAATGTAATTTTGTAAGGGCTGTGTCCCGTGTCTATAAATAGGTGAACAGTATCCCCGTACTGTTCACGCTGACTTGGCATTCGCTTTTTGCGTCACGCTTGTACTGTCATTTCCTTCCGATTGAAGGTACACTTGTAATTCAATAATATTTCTGTTTATGCTCAATAATAATAAATGATTGTTCATGTTTTCTTTTACATTCTTTATATTTCATCCTTCGTCATTGTTTGATGAAATTATGAAGGTATGTCCTTCATAACCTTCGTTCCCAAGTCATTATATCCTAAGGGAAATAATGCTTCGGAGGACGAAGGATATTAACGATTAACATTTTCTATGTTGCCTTGTTCTTAACTCTTAGCACTTGAGAACAAGTCCCCAACAGACCATTTCTTGGTCAAAAATCCGTAGGTGTTAGCCTTCGATATTATTGAAAATGGTCGTTCATGGCTATTTTCGACAAAAATGGGGGTTGTGTGGCCATTGATCATCGACCAGAGGCTCATACACCTCACCCCACATATGTTTCCTTGCCATAGATCACATTCTTGGATTTCTAGTGGAAACCATTTCTTGGTCAAAAATCCGTAGGTGTTAGCCTTCGGTATTATTGAAAATGGTTGTTCATGGCTATTTTCAGCAAAATGGGGGTTGTGTGGCCATTGATCATCGACCAGAGGCTCGTACACCTCACCCCACATATGTGTAGTGAGGTGGCCACACAACCCCCATTTTTTATGAAAATAGCCATGAGCGACCTTGAAAATAGCCATGAGCGACCATTTTCAATAATACTAGAGGCTAACACCTACGGATTTTAGACCAAGAAATGGTCTCCACCAGAAATCCAAGAATGTGATATATGGCAATCTTGGTAAAAAATCCGTAGGTCTTAGCCTCTAATATTATTGAAAATGGTCGTTCATGGCTATTTTTGACAAAAATGGGGGTTGTGTGGCCATTGATCATCGACCAGACGCTCATACACCTCACCCCACATATGTTTCCTTGCCATAAATCACATTCTTGGATTTCTGGTGGAGACCATTTCTTGGTCTAAAATCCGTAGGTGTTAGCCTCTAGTATTATTGAAAATGGTCGCTCATGGCTATTTTCAAGGTCGCTCATGGCTATTTTCATAAAAATGGGGGTTGTGTGGCCATTGATCATACACCAGAGCCTCGTACACCTCACCCCACATATGTTTCCTTGCCATAGGTCACATTCTTGTTTTTCTGGTGGAGACCATTTCTTGGTCAAAAAATCGTAGGTGTTAGCCTTCGGTATTATTGAAAATGGTCGTTCATGGCTATTTTCATAAAAAATGGGGGTTGTGTGGCCATTGATCATCGACCAGACGCTCATACACCTCACCCCACATATGTTTCCTTGCCATAGATCACATTCTTGGATTTCTGGTGGAGACCATTTCTTGGTCAAAAATCCGTAGGTGTTAGCCTTCGGTATTATTGAAAATGGTCGTTCATGGCTATTTTCGACAAAAATGGGGGTTGTGTGGCCATTGATCTTCGACCAGAGGCTCATACACCTCACCCCACATATGTTTCCTTGCCATAGATCACATTCTTGGATTTCTGGTGGAGACCATTTCTTGGTCAAAAATCCGTAGGTGTTAGCCTTCGATATTATTGAAAATGGTCGTTCATGGCTATTTTCGACAAAAATGGGGGTTGTGTGGCCATTGATCATCGACCAGAGGCTCGTACACCTCACTACACATATGTTTCCTTGCCATAGATCACATTCTTGGATTTCTGGTGGAGACCATTTTTTGGTTAAAAACTCGTACGTGTTAGCCTTCGGTATTATTGAAAATGGTCGTTCATGGCTATTTTCGGCAAAATGGGGGTTCTGTGGCCATTGATCATCGACCAGAGACTCGTACACCTCACCCCACATATGTTTCCTTGCCATAGATCACATTCTTGGATTTCTGGTGGAGACCATTTCTTGGTCAAAAATCCGTAGGTGTTAGCCTTTGGTATTTTTGAAAATGGTAGTTCATGGCTATTTTCATAAAAAATGGGGGTTGTGTGGCCATTGATCATCGACCAGAGGCTCATACACCTCACCCCACATATGTTTCCTTGCCATAGATCACATTCTTGGATTTCTGGTGGAGACCATTTCTTGGTCATAAATCCGTACGTGTTAGCCTCTAGTATTATTGAAAATGGTCGCTCATGGCTATTTTCAAGGTCGCTCATGGCTATTTTCATAAAAAATGGGGGTTGTGTGGCCATTGATCATCGACCAGAGGCTCATACACCTCACCCCACATATGTTTCCTTGCCATAGATCACATTCTTGGATTTCTCGTGGAGACCATTCTTGGTCAAAAATCCGTAGGTGTTAGCCTTCGGTATTATTGAAAATGGTCGTTCATGGCTATTTTCGACAAAAATGGGGGTTGTGTGGCCATTTATCATCGACTAGAGGCTCATAAATCTCACCCCACATATGTTTCCTTGCCATAGATTACATTCTTGGATTTCTGGTGGAAACCATTTCTTGGTTAAAAACTCGTACGTGTTAGCCTTCGGTATTATTGAAAATGGTCGTTCATGGCTATTTTCGACAAAATGGGGGTTGTGTGGCAATTGATCATCGACCAGACGCTCATACACCCATTTTTTATGAAAATAGCCATGAGCAACCTTGAAAATAGCCATGAACGACCATTTTCAATAATACCGAAGGCTAACACGTACGAGTTTTTAACCAAGAAATGGTTTCCACCAGAAATCCAAGAATGTAATCTATGGCAAGGAAACATATGTGGGGTGAGATTTATGAGCCTCTAGTCGATGATAAATGGCCACACAACCCCCATTTTTGTCGAAAATAGCCATGAACGACCATTTTCAATAATACCGAAGGCTAACACCTACGGATTTTTGACCAAGAAATGGTCTCCACCAGAAATCCAAGAATGTGATCTATGGCAAGGAAACTTATGTGGGGTGAGGTGTATGAGCCTCTGGTCGATGATCAATGGCCACACAACCCCCATTTTTTATGAAAATAGCCATGAGCGACCTTGAAAATAGCCATGAGCGACCATTTTCAATAATACTAGAGGCTAACACGTACGGATTTTTGACCAAGAAATGGTCTCCACCAGAAATCCAAGAATGTGATCTATGGCAAGGAAACATATGTGGGGTGAGGTGTATGAGCCTCTGGTCGATGATCAATGGCCACACAACCCCCATTTTTTATGAAAATAGCCATGAACGACCATTTTCAAAAATACCAAAGGCTAACACCTACGGATTTTTGACCAAGAAATGGTCTCCACCAGAAATCCAAGAATGTGATCTATGGCAAGGAAACATATGTGGGGTGAGGTGTACGATCCTCTGGTCGATGATCAATGGCCACAGAACCCCCATTTTGCCGAAAATAGCCATGAACGACCATTTTCAATAATACCGAAGGCTAACACGTACGAGTTTTTAACCAAGAAATGGTCTCCACCAGAAATCCAAGAATGTGATCTATGGCAAGGAAACATATGTGTAGTGAGGTGTACGAGCCTCTGGTCGATGATCAATGGCCACACAACCCCCATTTTTGTCGAAAATAGCCATGAACGACCATTTTCAATAATATCGAAGGCTAACACCTACGGATTTTTGACCAAGAAATGGTCTCCACCAGAAATCCAAGAATGTGATCTATGGCAAGGAAACATATGTGGGGTGAGGTGTATGAGCCTCTGGTCGAAGATCAATGGCCACACAACCCCCATTTTTGTCGAAAATAGCCATGAACGACCATTTTCAATAATACCGAAGCCTAACACCTACGGATTTTTGACCAAGAAATGGTCTCCACCAGAAATCCAAGAATGTGATCTATGGCAAGGAAACATATGTGGGGTGAGGTGTATGAGCGTCTGGTCGATGATCAATGGCCACACAACCCCCATTTTTTATGAAAATAGCCATGAACGACCATTTTCAATAACACCGAAGGCTAACACCTACGATTTTTTGACCAAGAAATGGTCTCCACCAGAAAAACAAGAATGTGACCTATGGCAAGGAAACATATGTGGGGTGAGGTGTACGAGGCTCTGGTGTATGATCAATGGCCACACAACCCCCATTTTTATGAAAATAGCCATGAGCGACCTTGAAAATAGCCATGAGCGACCATTTTCAATAATACTAGAGGCTAACACCTACGGATTTTAGACCAAGAAATGGTCTCCACCAGAAATCCAAGAATGTGATCTATGGCAAGGAAACATATGTGGGGTGAGGTGTATGAGCGTCTGGTCGATGATCAATGGCCACACAACCCCCATTTTTGTCGAAAATAGCCATGAACGACCATTTTCAATAATACCGAAGGCTAACACCTACGGATTTTTGACCAAGAAATGGTCTCCACCAGAAATCCAAGAATGTGATCTATGGCAAGGAAACATATGTGGGGTGAGATTTATGAGCCTCTAGTCGATGATAAATGGCCACACAACCCCCATTTTTTTATGAAAATAGCCATGAGCGACCATTTTCAATAATATTAGAGGCTAAGACCTACAGATTTTTGACCAAGAAATGGTCTCCACCAGAAATCAAGAATGTGATCTATGGCAAGGAAACATATGTGGGGTGAGGTGTATGAGCCTCTGGTAGATGATCAATGGCCACACAACCCCCATTTTTGTCGAAAATAGCCATGAATGACCATTTACAATAATACCGAAGGCTAACACCTACGGATTTTTGACCAAGAAATGGTCTCCACCAGAAATCCAAGAATGTGATCTATGGCAAGGAAACATATGTGGGGTGAGGTGTATGAGCGTCTGGTCGATGATCAATGGCCACACAACCCCCATTTCTTGGTCAAAAATCCGTAGGTGTTAGCCTTCGGTATTATTGAAAATGGTCATTCATGGCTATTTTCGGCAAAATGGGGGTTGTGTGGCCATTGATCATCGACCAGAGGCTCGTACACCTCACCCCACATATATTTCCTTGCCATAGAATGACCATTTACAATACCATAGATCACATTCTTGGATTTCTGGTGGAGACCATTTCTTGGTCTAAAATCCGTAGGTGTTAGCCTCTAGTATTATTGAAAATGGTCGCTCATGGCTATTTTCAAGGTCGCTCATGGCTATTTTCATAAAAAATGGGGGTTGTGTGGCCATTTATCATCGACTAGAGGCTCATACACCTCACCCCACATATGTTTCCTTGCCATAGATCACATTCTTGGATTTCTGGTGGAGACCATTTCTTGGTCAAAAATCCGTAGGTGTTAGCCTTCAGTGTCATTGAAAATGGTCGTTCATGGCTATTTTCGACAAAAATTAGGGTTGTGTGGCCATTGATCATCGACCAAAGGCTCATACACCTCACCCCACATATGTTTCCTTGCCATAGATCACATTCTTGGATTTCTGGTGGAGACCATTTCTTGGTCAAAAATCCGTAGGTGTTAGCCTTCGGTATTTTTGAAAATGGTCGTTCATGGCTATTTTCGACAAAAATGGGGGTTGTGTGGCCATTTATCATCGACTAGAGGCTCATACACCTCACCCCACATATGTTTCCTTGCCATAGATCACATTCTTGGATTTCTGGCGGAGACCATTTCTTGGTCAAAAATCCGTAGGTGTTAGCCTTCGGTATTATTGAAAATGGTCGTTCATGGCTATTTTCGACAAAAATGGGGGTTGTGTGGCCATTGATCATCGACCAGAGGCTCATACACCTCACCCCACATATGTTTCCTTGCCATAGATCACATTCTTGGATTTCTGGTGGAGACCATTTCTTGGTTAAAAACTCGTACGTGTTAGCCTTCGGTATTATTGAAAATGGTCGTTCATGGCTATTTTCGGCAAAATGGGGGTTGTGTGGCCATTGATCATCGACCAGAGGCTCGTACACCTCACCCCACATATGTTTCCTTGCCATAGATCACATTCTTGGATTTCTGGTGGAGACCATTTCTTGGTCTAAAATCCGTAGGTGTTAGCCTCTAGTATTATTGAAAATGGTCGCTCATGGCTATTTTCAAGGTCGCTCATGGCTATTTTCATAAAAAATGGGTGTATGAGCGTCTGGTCGATGATCAATTGCCACACAACCCTCATTTTGTCGAAAATAGCCATGAACGACCATTTTCAATAATACCGAAGGCTAACACCTATGGATTTTAGACCAAGAAATGGTCTCCACCAGAAATCCAAGAATGTGATCTATGGCAAGGAAACATATGTGGGGTGAGGTGTATGAGCCTCTAGTCGATGATAAATGGCCACACAACCCCCATTTTTGTCGAAAATAGCCATGAACGACCATTTTCAAAAATACCAAAGGCTAACACCTACGGATTTTTGACCAAGAAATGGTCTCCACCAGAAATCCAAGAATGTGATCTATGGCAAGGAAACATATGTGGGGTGAGGTGTATGAGCCTCTAGTCGACGATCAATGGCCACACAACCCTAATTTTTGTCGAAAATAGCCATGAACGACCATTTTCAATGACACTGAAGGCTAACACCTACGGATTTTTGACCAAGAAATGGTCTCCACCAGAAATCCAAGAATGTGATCTATGGCAAGGAAACATATGTGGAGACCATTTCTTCGGTACTATCGATGATAAATGGCCACACAACCCCCATTTTTTATGAAAATAGCCATGAGCGACCATTTTCAATAATATTAGAGGCTAAGACCTACGGATTTTTGACCAAGAAATGGTCTCCACCAGAAATCCAAGAATGTGATCTATGGCAAGGAAACATATGTGGGGTGAGGTGTATGAGCGTCTGGTCGATGATCAATGGCCACACAACCCCCATTTTTGTCGAAAATAGCCATGAACGACCATTTTCAATAATACCGAAGGCTAACACCTACGGATTTTTGACCAAGAAATGATCTCCACCAGAAATCCAAGAATGTGATCTATGGCAAGGAAACATATGTGGGGTGAGGTGTATGAGCGTCTGGTCGAAGATCAATGGCCACACAACCCCCATTTTTGTCGAAAATAGCCATGAACGACCATTTTCAATAATACCGAAGGCTAACACCTACGGATTTTTGACCAAGAAATGATCTCCACCAGAAATCCAAGAATGTGATCTATGGCAAGGAAACATATGTGGGGTGAGGTGTATGAGCGTCTGGTCGATGATCAATGGCCACACAACCCCCATTTTTGTCGAAAATAGCCATGAACGACCATTTTCAATAATACCGAAGGCTAACACCTACGGATTTTTGACCAAGAAATGATCTCCACCAGAAATCCAAGAATGTGATCTATGGCAAGGAAACATATATGGGGTGAGGTGTATGAGCCTCTGGTCGACGATCAATGGCCACACAACCCTAATTTTTGTCGAAAATAGCCATGAACGACCATTTTCAATGACACTGAATGCTAACACCTACGGATTTTTGACCAAGAAATGGTCTCCACCAGAAATCCAAGAATGTGATCTATGGCAAGGAAACATATGTGGAGACCATTTCTTCGGTACTATCGATGATAAATGGCCACACAACCCCCACTTTTTATGAAAATAGCCATGAGCGACCTTGAAAATAGCCATGAGCGACCATTTTCAATAATACTAGAGGCTAACACCTACGGATTTTAGACCAAGAAATGGTCTCCACCAGAAATCCAAGAATGTGATCTATGGCAAGGAAACATATGTGGGGTGAGGTGTATGAGCGTCTGGTCGATGATCAATGGCCACACAACCCCCATTTTTGTCGAAAATAGCCATGAACGACCATTTTCAATAATACCGAAGGCTAACACCTACGGATTTTTTACCAAGAAATGGTCTCCACCAGAAATTTAAGAATGTGATCTATGGCAAGGAAACATATGTGGGGTGAGGTGTATGAGCCTCTGGTCGATGATCAATGGCCACACAACCCCCATTTTTGTCGAAAATAGCCATGAACGACCATTTTCAATAATATCGAAAGCTAACACCTACAGATTTTTGACCAACAAATGGTCTCCACCAGAAATCCAAGAATGTGGTCTATGGCAAGGAAACATATGTGGGGTGAGGTGTATGAGCCTTTGGTCGATGATCAATGGCCACACAACCCCCATTTTTGTCGAAAATAGCCATGAACAACCATTTTCAATAGATTACATTCTTGGATTTCTGGTGGAGACCATTTCTTGGTTAAAAACTCGTACGTGTTAGCCTTCGGTTTTATTGAAAATGGTCATTCATGGCTATTTTCGACAAAAATGGGGGTTGTGTGGCCATTGATCATCGACCAGAGGCTCATACACCTCACCCCACATATGTTTCCTTGCCATAGATCACATTCTTGGATTTCTGGTGGAGACCATTTCTTGGTCAAAAATCATGAACGACCATTTTCAATAATACCGAAGGCTAACACCTACGGATTTTTGACCAAGAAATGGTCTCCACCAGAAATCCAAGAATGTGATCTACGACAAGGAAACATATGTGGGGTGAGGTGTATGAGCCTCTGGTCGACGATCAATGGCCACACAACCCCCATTTTGCCGAAAATAGCCATGAATGACCATTTTCAATAATACCGAAGGCTAACACGTACGAGTTTTTAACCAAGAAATGGTCTCCACCAGAAATCCAAGAATGTAATCTATTGAAAATGGTCGTTCATGGCTATTTTCGACAAAAATGGGGGTTGTGTGGCCACTGATCATCGACCAATGGCTCATACACCTCACCCCACATATGTTTCCTTGCCATAGACCACATTCTTGGATTTCTGGTGGAGACCATTTGTTGGTCAAAAATCCGTAGGTGTTAGCTTTCGATATTATTGAAAATGGTCGTTCATGGCTATTTTCATCAAAAATGG
Source organism: Zea mays (assembly GCF_902167145.1). Classification (NCBI taxonomy): domain Eukaryota; kingdom Viridiplantae; phylum Streptophyta; class Magnoliopsida; order Poales; family Poaceae; genus Zea; species Zea mays. Next base: position 103,307 of record NW_023367025.1, on the reverse strand, counting down.
GGGTTGTGTGGCCATTTATCATCGACTAGAGGCTCATAAAACTCACCCCACATATGTTTCCTTGCCATAGATTACATTCTTGGATTTTTGGTGGAAACCATTTCTTGGTTAAGAACTCGTACGTGTTAGCCTTCGGTATTATTGAAAATGGTCATTCATGGCTATTTTCGGCAAAATGGGGGTTGTGTGGCCATTGATCGTCGACCAGAGGCTCATACACCTCACCCCACATATGTTTCCTTGTCGTAGATCACATTCTTGGATTTCTGGTGGAGATCATTTCTTGGTCAAAAATCCGTAGGTGTTAGCCTTCGGTATTATTGAAAATGGTCGTTCATGGCTATTTTCGACAAAAATGGGGGTTGTGTGGCCATTGATCATCGACCAGACGCTCATACACCTCACCCCACATATGATTCCTTGCCATAGATCACATTCTTGGATTTCTGGTGGAGACCATTTCTTGGTCAAAAATCCGTAGGTGTTAGCCTTCGGTATTATTGAAAATGGTCGTTCATGGCTATTTTCGACAAAAATGGGGGTTGTGTGGCCATTGATCATCGACCAGACGCTCATACACCTCACCCCACATATGTTTCCTTGCCATAGATCACATTCTTGGATTTCTGGTGGAGACCATTTCTTGGTCAAAAATCTGTAGGTGTTAGCCTTCGGTATTATTGAAAATGGTCGCTCATGGCTATTTTCGACAAAAATGGGGGTTGTGTGGCCATTGATCATCGACCAGAGGCTGAAGGCTAACACCTACGGATTTTTAACCAAGAAATGGTCTCCACCAGAAATCCAAGAATGTAATCTATGGCAAGGAAACATATGTGGGGTGAGGTTTATGAGCCTCTAGTCGATGATAAATGGCCACACAACCCCCATTTTTTATGAAAATAGCCATGAGCGACCATTTTCAATAATATTAGAGGCTAAGACCTACGGATTTTTGACCAAGAAATGGTCTCCACCAGAAATCCAAGAATGTGATCTATGGCAAGGAAACATATGTGGGGTGAGGTGTATGAGCCTATGGTCGATGATCAATGGCCACACAACCTTCATTTTTGTCGAAAATAGCCATGAATGACCATTTTCAATAATACCGAAGGCTAACACCTACGGATTTTTGACCAAGAAATGGTCACCACCAGAAATCCAAGAATGTGATCTATGGCAAGGAAACATATGTGGGGTGAGGTGTATTAGCCTCTGGTCGATGATCAATGGCCACACAACCCCCATTTTTGCCGAAAATAGCCATGAACGACCATTTTCAATAATACCGAAGGCTAACACCTACGGATTTTTGACAAAGAAATGGTCTCCACCAGAAATCCAAGAATGTGATCTACGACAAGCAAACATATGTGGGGTGAGGGGTATGAGCCTCTGGTCGATGAGGAGACCATTTCTTGGTCTAAAATCCGTAGGTGTTAGCCTCTAGTATTATTGAAAATGGTCGCTCATGGCTATTTTCAAGGTCGCTCATGGCTATTTTCATAAAAAATGGGGGTTGTGTGGCCATTTATCATCGATAGTACTGAAGAAATGGTCTCCACATATGTTTCCTTGCCATAGATCACATTCTTGGATTTCTGGTGGAGACCATTTCTTGGTCAAAAATCCGTAGGTGTTAGCCTTCAGTGTCATTGAAAATGGTCGTTCATGGCTATTTTCGACAAAAAATAGGGTTGTGTGGCCATTGATCGTCGACCAGAGGCTCATACACCTCACCCCACATATGTTTCCTTGCCATAGATCACATTCTTGGATTTCTGGTGAAGACCATTTCTTGGTCAAAAATCCGTAGGTGTTAGCCTTCGGTATTTTTGAAAATGGTCGTTCATGGCTATTTTCGACAAAAATGGGGGTTGTGTCGCCATTGATCATCGACCAGACGCTCATACACCTCACCCCACATATGTTTCCTTGCCATAGATCACATTCTTGGATTTCTGGTGGAGACCATTTCTTGGTCTAAAATCCGTAGGTCTTAGCCTCTAGTATTATTGAAAATGGTCATTCATGGCTATTTTCCGCAAAATGGGGGTTGTGTGGCCATTGATCGTCGACCAGAGGCTCATACACCTCACCCCACATACTTCGGTATTATTGAAAATGGTCGTTCATGGCTATTTTCGGCAAAATGGGGGTTCTGTGGCCATTGATCATCGACCAGAGGCTTGTACACCTCACCCCACATATGTTTCCTTTCCATAGATCACATTCTTGGATTTCTGGTGGAGACCATTTCTTGGTTAAAAACTCGTACGTGTTAGCCTTCGGTATTATTGAAAATGGTCATTCATGGCTATTTTCGGCAAAATGGGGGTTGTGTGGCCATTGATCATCGACCAGACGCTCATACACCTCACCCCACATATGTTTCCTTGCCATAGATCACATTCTTGGATTTCTGGTGGAGACCATTTCTTGGTCTAAAATCCGTAGGTGTTAGCCTCTAGTATTATTGAAAATGGTCGCTCATGGCTATTTTCAAGGTCGCTCATGGCTATTTTCATAAAAAATGGGGGTTGTGTGGCCATTTATCATCGACTAGAGGCTCATAAACCTCACCCCACATATGTTTCCTTGCCATAGATCACATTCTTGGATTTCTGGTGGAGACCATTTCTTGGTCAAAAACTCGTACGTGTTAGCCTTCGGTATTATTGAAAATGGTCGTTCATGGCTATTTTCGGCAAAATGGGGGTTCTGTGGCCATTGATCATCGACCAGAGGCTCGTACACCTCACCCCACATATGTTTCCTTGTCATAGATCACATTCTTGGATTTCTGGTGGAGACCATTTCTTGGTCAAAAATCCGTAGGTGTTAGCCTCTAGTGTTTTTGAAAATGGTCGCTCATGGCTATTTTCAAGGTCGCTCATGGCTATTTTCATAAAAATGGGGGTTGTGTGGCCATTTATCATCGACTAGAGGCTCATAAACCTCACCCACATATGTTTCCTTGCCATAGATTACATTCTTGGATTTCTGGTGGAAACCATTTCTTGGTCAAAAATCCGTACGTGTTAGCCTTCGGTATTATTGAAAATGGTCGCTCATGGCTATTTTCAAGGTCGCTCATGGCTATTTTCATAAAAAATGGGGGTTGTGTGGCCATTTATCATCGACTAGAGGCTCATAAACCTCACCCCACATATGTTTCCTTGCCATAGATCACATTCTTGGATTTCTGGTGGAGACCATTTCTTGGTCAAAAACTCGTACGTGTCAGCCTTCGGTATTATTGAAAATGGTCGTTCATGGCTATTTTCGGCAAAATGGGGGTTGTGTGGCCATTGATCATCGACCAGAGGCTCGTACACCTCACCCCACATATGTTTCCTTGCCATAGATCACATTCTTGGATTTCTGGTGGAGACCATTTCTTGGTCAAAAATCCGTAGGTGTTAGCCTTCGGTATTATTGAAAATGGTCATTCATGCCATTTCTTGGTTAAAAACTCGTACGTGTTAGCCTTCAGTATTATTGAAAATGGTCATTCATGGCTATTTTCGACAAAAATGGGGGTTGTGTGGCCATTGATCATCGACCAGAGGCTCATACACCTCACCCCACATATGTTTCATTGCCATAGATCACATTCTTGGATTTCTGGTGGAGACCATTTCTTGGTCAAAAATCCGTAGGTGTTAGCCTTCGGTATTATTGAAAATGGTCGTTCATGGCTATTTTCGACAAAAATGGGGGTTGTGTGGCCATTGATCATCGACCAGACGCTCATACACCTCACCCCATATGTTTCCTTGCCATAGATCACATTCTTGGATTTCTGGTGGAGACCATTTCTTGGTCAAAAATCCGTAGGTGTTAGCCTTCGGTTTTATTGAAAATGGTCGCTCATGGCTATTTTCGACAAAAATGGGGGTTGTGTGGCCATTGATCATCGACCAGAGGCTGAAGGCTAACACCTACAGATTTTTAACCAAGAAATGGTCTCCACCAGAAATCCAAGAATGTAATCTATGGCAAGGAAACATATGTGGGGTGAGGTTTATGAGCCTCTAGTCGATGATAAATGGCCACACAACCCCCATTTTTTATGAAAATAGCCATGAGCGACCATTTTCAATAATATTAGAGGCTAAGACCTATGGATTTTTGACAAAGAAATGGTCTCCACCAGAAATCCAAGAATGTGATCTATGGCAAGGAAACATATGTGGGGTGAGGTGTATGAGCCTCTGGTCGATGATCAATGGCCACACAACCCCCATTTTTGTCGAAAATAGCCATGAATGACCATTTTCAATAATACCGAAGGCTAACACCTACGGATTTTTGACCAAGAAATGGTCTCCACCAGAAATCCAAGAATGTGATCTATGGCAAGGAAACATATGTGGGGTGAGGTGTATGAGGCTCTGGTCGATGATCAATGGCCACACAACCCCCATTTTTGCCGAAAATAGCCATGAACGACCATTTTCAATAATATCGAAGGCTAACACCTACGGATTTTTGACCAAGAAATGGTCTCCACCAGAAATCCAAGAATGTGATCTACGACAAGGAAACATATGTGGGTGAGGTGTATGAGCCTCTGGTCGATGAGGAGACCATTTCTTGGTCTAAAATCCGTAGGTGTTAGCCTCTAGTATTATTGAAAATGGTCGCTCATGGCTATTTTCAAGGTCGCTCATGGCTATTTTCTTAAAAAATGGGGGTTGTGTGGCCATTTATCATCGATAGTACCGAAGAAATGGTCTCCACATATGTTTCCTTGCAATAGATCACATTCTTGGATTTCTGGTGGAGACCATTTCTTGGTAAAAAATCCGTAGGTGTTAGCCTTCAGTGTCATTGAAAATGGTCGTTCATGGCTATTTTCGACAAAAATTAGGGTTGTGTGGCCATTGATCGTCGACCAGAGGCTCATACACCTCACCCCACATATGTTTCCTTGCCATAGATCACATTCTTGGATTTCTGGTGGAGACCATTTCTTGGTCAAAAATCCGTAGGTGTTAGCCTTCGGTATTTTTGAAAAGGGTCGTTCATGGCTATTTTCGACAAAAATGGGGGTTGTGTGGCCATTGATCATCAACCAGATGCTCATACACCTCACCCCACATATGTTTCCTTGCCATAGATCACATTATTGGATTTCTGGTGGAGACCATTTCTTGGTCTAAAATCCGTAGGTCTTAGCCTCTAGTATTATTGAAAATGGTCATTCATGGCTATTTTCGGCAAAATGGGGGTTGTGTGGCCATTGATCGTCGACCAGAGGCTCATACACCTCACCCCACATACTTCGGTATTATTGAAAATGGTCGTTCATGGCTATTTTCGGCAAAATGGGGGTTCTGTGGCCATTGATCATCGACCAGAGGCTCGTACACCTCACCCCACATATGTTTCCTTTCCATAGATCACATTCTTGGATTTCTGGTGGAGACCATTTCTTGGTTAAAAACTCGTACGTGTTAGCCTTCGGTATTATTGAAAATGGTCATTCATGGCTATTTTCGACAAAATGGGGGTTGTGTGGCCATTGATCATCGACCAGACGCTCATACACCTCACCCCACATATGTTTCCTTGCCATAGATCACATTCTTGGATTTCTGGTGGAGACCATTTCTTGGTCTAAAATCCGTAGGTGTTAGCCTCTAGTATTATTGAAAATGGTCGCTCATGGCTATTTTCAAGGTCGCTCATGGCTATTTTCATAAAAAATGGGGGTTGTGTGGCCATTTATCATCGACTAGAGGCTCATAAACCTCACCCCACATATGTTTCCTTGCCATAGATCACATTCTTGGATTTCTGGTGGAGACCATTTCTTGGTCAAAAACTCTTACGTGTTAGCCTTCGGTATTATTGAAAATGGTCGTTCATGGCTATTTTCGGCAAAATGGGGGTTCTGTGGCAATTGATCATCGACCAGAGGCTCGTACACCTCACCCCACATATGTTTCCTTGCCATAGATCACATTCTTGGATTTCTGGTGGAGACCATTTCTTGGTCAAAAATCCGTAGGTGTTAGCCTCTAGTATTATTGAAAATGGTCGCTCATGGCTATTTTCAAGGTCGCTCATGGCTATTTTCATAAAAAATGGGGGTTGTGTGGCCATTTATCATCGACTAGAGGCTCATAAACCTCACCCCACATATGTTTCCTTGCCATAGATTACATTCTTGGATTTCTGGTGGAAACCATTTCTTGGTCAAAAATCCGTACGTGTTAGCCTTCGGTATTATTGAAAATGGTCGCTCATGGCTATTTTCAAGGTCGCTCATGGCTATTTTCATAAAAAATGGGGGTTGTGTGGCCATTTATCATCGACTAGAGGCTCATAAACCTCACCCCACATATGTTTCCTTGCCATAGATCACATTCTTGGATTTCTGGTGGAGACCATTTCTTGGTCAAAAACTCGTACGTGTTAGCCTTCGGTATTATTGAAAATGGTCGTTCATGGCTATTTTCGGCAAAATGGGGGTTGTGTGGCCATTGATCATCGACCAGAGGCTCGTACACCTCACCCCCACATATGTTTCCTTGCAATAGATCACATTCTTGGATTTCTGGTGGAGACCATTTCTTGGTCAAAAATCCGTAGGTGTTAGCCTTCGGTATTATTGAAAATGGTCATTCATGCCATTTCTTCGTTAAAAACTCGTACGTGTTAGCCTTCGGTATTATTGAAAATGGTCGTTGATCACTATTTTCGAAATAAATGGGGGTTGTGTGGCCATTTATCATTGACTAGAGGCTCGTACACTTCACCCCACATACGTTTTCTTGCTATAGATCACATTCTTAGATTTCTGGTGGAGACCATTTCTTGGTCAAAAATCTGTAGGTGTTAGCCTTCTGTATTATTGAAAATGGTCGTTCATAGCTATTTTCGACAAAAATGGGGGTTGTGTGGCCATTGATCATCGACCAAAGGCTCATACACCTCACCCCACATATGTTTCCTTGCCATAGACCACATTCTTGGATTTCTGGTGGAGACCATTTGTTGGTCAAAAATCCGTAGGTGTTAGCCTTCGGTATTATTGAAAATGGTCGTACATGGCTAATTGTATCAAAAATGGGGTTTGTGTGGCCATTTATCATCAACCAGAGGCTTGTACACCTCACCCCACATATGTTTCCTTGCCATAGATCACATTCTTGGATTTCTAGTGGAGAGCATTTCTTGGTCAAAAATTCGTACGTGTTAGCCTTCAGTATTATTGAAAATGGTCGTGGTCGTTCATGGCTATTTTCGACAAAATGGGGGTTGTGTGGCCATTGATCATCGACCAGAGGCTCATACACCTCACCCACATATGTTTCCTTGTCGTAGATCACATTCTTGGAATTCTGGTGGAGACCATTTCTTGGTCAAAAATCCGTATGTGTTAGCCTACGGTATTATTGAAAATTTTCGTTCATGGCTATTTTCTACAAAATAGAGGTTCTGTGGCCATTGATCATCGACAAGAGGCTCATACACCTCACCCACATATGTTTTCTTGCCGCAGAACACATTCTTGGATTTCTGGTGGAGACCATTTCTTGGGCAAAAATCCGAATGTGTTAGCCTTCGGTATTATTGAAAATGGTTATTCATGGCTATTTTCGACAAAAATGGGGGTTGTGTGGCCATTTATCTTCAACTAGAGGCTCATACACCTCACTACACATACGTTTTCTTGCCATAGATCACAATCTTGGATTTATGGTGGAGACCATTTCTTGGTCAAAAATCCGTAGGTGTTAGCCGTCAGTGTCATTGAAAATGGTCATTCATGGCTATTTTCGGCAAAATGGGGGTTGTGTGGCCATTGATCGTCGACCAGAGGCTCATACACCTCACCCCACATATGTTTCCTTGTCGTAGATCACATTCTTGGATTTCTGGTGGAGACCATTTCTTGGTCAAAAATCCGTAGGTGTTAGAATTCGATATTATTGAAAATGGTCGTTCATGGCTATTTTCGACAAAAATGGGGGTTGTGTGGCCATTGATCATCGACCAGAGGCTCATACACCTCACCCCACATATGTTTCCTTGCCATAGATCACATTCTTGGATTTCTGGTGGAGACCATTTCTTGGTCAAAAATCCGTAGGTGTTAGCCTTCGGTATTATTGAAGATGGTCGTTCATGGCTATTTTCGACAAAAATGGGGGTTGTGTGGCCATTGATCATCGACCAGAGGCTCATACACCTCACCCCACATATGTTTCCTTGCCATAGGTCACATTCTTGTTTTTCTGGTGGAGACCATTTCTTGGTCAAAAAATCGTGGGTGTTAGCCTTCGGTATTATTGAAAATGGTCGTTCATGGCTATTTTCATAAAAAATGGGGGTTGTGTGGCCATTGATCATCGACCAGACGCTCATACACCTCACCCCACATATGTTTCCTTGCCATAGATCACATTCTTGGATTTCTGGTGGAGACCATTTCTTGGTCAAAAATCCGTAGGTCTTAGCCTCTAGTATTATTGAAAATGGTCGCTCATGGCTATTTTCATAAAAAATGGGGGTTGTGTGGCCATTGATCATCGACCAAGCCATGAACGACCATTTTCAAAAATACCAAAGGCTAACACGTACGGATTTTTTACCAAGAAATGGTCTCCACCAGAAATCCAAGAATGTGATCTATGGCAAGGAAACATATGTGGGGTGAGGTTAATGAGCCTCTAGTCGATGATAAATGGCCACACAACCCCCATTTTTTATGAAAATAGACATGAGCGACCTTGAAAATAGCCATGAGCGACCATTTTCAATAATACTAGAAAAATCCGTAGGTCTTATCCTCTAGTATTATTGAAAATGGTCGCTCATGGCTATTTTCATAAAAAATGGGGGTTGTGTGGCCATTGATCATCGACTAGAGGCTCATACACCTCACCCCACATATGTTTCCTTGCCATAGATCACATTCTTGGATTTCTGGTGGAGACCATTTCTTGGTCTAAAATCCGTAGGTGTTAGCCTCTAGTATTATTGAAAATGGTCGCTCATGGCTATTTTCATAAAAAATGGGGGTTGTGTGGCCATTGATCATCGACCAGAGGCTCGTACACCTCACCCCACATATGTTTCCTTACCATAGATTACATTCTTGGATTTCTGGTGGAAACCATTTCTTGGTTAAAAACTCGTCCGTGTTAGCCTTCGGTATTATTGAAAATGGTCATTCATGGCTATTTTCGGCAAAATGGGGGTTGTCTGGCCATTGATCATCGACCAGAGGCTCATACACCTCACCCCACATATGTTTCCTTGCCATAGATCACATTCTTGGATTTCTGGTGGAGACCATTGATCTTCGACCAAAGGCTCATACACCTCACTACACATATGTTTCCTTGCCATAGATCACATTCTTGGATTTATGGTGGAGACCATTTCTTGGTCAAAAATCCGTAGGTGTTAGCCTTCAGTGTCATTGATAATGGTCGTTCACGGCTATTTTCGACAAAAATTAGGGTTGTGTGGCCATTGATCGTCGACCAGAGGCTCATACACCTCACCCCACATATGTTTCCTTGCCATAGATCACATTCTTGGATTTCTGGTGGAGACCATTTGTTGGTCAAAAATCCATAGGTGTTAGCTTTCGATATTATTGAAAATGGTCGTTCATGGCTATTTTCATCAAAAATGGGGGTTGTGTGGCCATTTATCATCGACCAGAGGCTCGTACACCTCACCCCACATATGTTTCCTTGCCATAGATTACATTCTTGGATTTCTGGTGGAAACCATTTCTTGGTTAAAAACTCGTACGTGTTAGCCTTCGGTATTATTGAAAATGGTCGTTCATGGCTATTTTCGGCAAAATGGGGGTTGTGTGGCCATTGATCATCGACCAGAGGCTCATACACCTCACCTCACATATGTTTCCTTGCCATAGATCACATTCTTGGATTTCTGGTGGAGACCATTGATCTTCGACCAGAGGCTCATACACCTCACTACACATATGTTTCCTTGCCATAGATCACATTCTTGGATTTCTGGTGGAGACCATTTCTTGGGCAAAAATCCGAATGTGTTAGCCTTCGGTATTTTTGAAAATGGTCATTCATGGCTATTTTCGACAAAAATGGGGGTTGTGTGGCCATTGATCATCGACTAGAGGCTCATACACCTCACCACATATGTTTCCTTGCCATAGATCACATTCTTGGATTTCTGGTGGAAACCATTTCTTGGTTAAAAACTCGTACGTGTTAGCCTTCGGTATTATTGAAAATGGTCGTTCATGGCTATTTTCGGCAAAATGGGGGTTGTGTGGCCATTGATCATCGACCAGAGGCTCGTACACCTCACCCCACATATGTTTCCTAGCCATAGATCACATTCTTGGATTTCTGGTGGAGACCATGTTGGGTCTATGCTTCGTCGCCGAAGGTCTTATAGAAAGAAGTGATCCTCGGATGAAGCTGTTTGTATAAGATAGCCGAAGGTTCCTCTTCGTAAAGCTTCGGCATTGCAAACCGACTTAAAGATAGAATGACCTTTTAGTCCATAAAGGTCTGAGTCAATGTTGTAAGTTTTTATAAGGGGCATACTTGTAATTCCTCACAGGCTGCGTCCTGTGCCTATAAATAGTGAACAGTATTCCGTTACTGTTCACGCATTCTGGTATTTGCAATCGCATCTCTCGGAATACAATCTTTGTCAAGGCATAGGTATCATTGAATTTAATGATTCAATATATTAAGTAAATATAATATGATACATCTGTGATTCATTCATCCATTTTATACCTTTTATTTTACATTATTTTACAATGTTTATTGAAAGTTTATTACGAAGGTTCAACTTCGTAATAATACTCTCATCAACCTTCGTCCAAGACCCATTATCCTCAAAGGAATAATGCTTCACGGACGAAGGATAGTATCATTTAACATTTTATGTTGCCTTGTTCTTAATTCATAGCATTTGAGAACAAGTCCCCAACATTGGCGCCCACCTCCGGTGAACTCACTTCCACTTTTTGAGCTGATGGCTTCGTTCAACGACCAAGCTGGAGCTGCTTCGGACCCGAAGCTGGTGCTCCCGATCACAGGTGGCTCGTCCTCAGAGCCAGCTAACAAGAAACAGAAGAAGGAAGCACAGAGAAGGGTACAGCATGTTGGGGTGCAAGGACCCTTCATCAAGTCAAGATGGTCTCACATTCCTATTACCTTCTCCCAAGAGGACCTTCAGCTTAAAGATTACCCACACAACGATGCCATGGTTATCTCTTGTGTTATCAAAGGATTTCTGGTCCGCAATGTCTTGGTTGACACAGGCAGTGCAGCTGACATCATATTTGCTAAGGCCTTCAGACAAATGCAAGAGCCAGAAGATAAGATTCATGATGCTACACATCCTATCTGTGGCTTCGGAGGAAGACAGATTGTAGCACTGGGCAAGATCACCATGTCAGTGACCTTCGGATTCATCAACAACACTAGAACTGAGCAAGTTGTGTTTGACATTGTTGACATGGAATACCCTTACAATGCAATTATTGGTCGTGGTACTCTTAATGCCTTCGAAGCAATCCTTCATCCTGCTTATCTTTGCATGAAGATACCTTCGGATCAGGGACCCATTGCTATCCATGGAAGTCAGGAAGCTGCAAGAAGGGCCGAAGGCAATTGGACTGACTCAAAAGCAATCCATAACATAGATGGAGCTGAAGTTTGTGAACAGTACAAATTCAGAAGGGAGAAAGCAGCTTCAGCAGATCAGCCGAAGCCTATGCTCTTATGTGAGGACATAGCAGAGCAGAAGGTGCTGTTAGGCTCTCAACTATCCGAAGAGCAGGAAAAAACCTTGATAAGGTTTTTGTTCAATAACAAAGATGTTTTTGCATGGTCAGCCAATGATCTATGCGGAGTTAATAGGGATGTTATTGAGCACTCGCTCAATGTCGATCCATCCTTCAGACCCAGAAAGCAAAGGCTTCGGAAAATGTCAGATGATAAGGCCGAAGGTGCTCGCAACGAAGTCAAAAGACTCCTCAGTGCAGGAGTTATCAGAGAAGTGAAGTACCCAGAATGGCTGGCTAACACTGTTATGGTAAAAAAGGCCAATGGCAAGTGGCGGATGTGTATCGATTTTACAGATCTTAACAAGGCTTGTCCGAAGGATGAATTCCCACTACCAAGGATAGAATCTTTAGTTGATGCAGCAGCTTCGTCAGAGCTCATGAGTCTGTTAGACTGCTATTCAGGCTATCACCAAATTTGGATGAAGAAGGAAGATGAACCGAAGACTAGCTTCATAACTCCAAGTGGCACATATTGCTATCTTCGGATGCCTGAGGGGCTCAAAAACGCTGGAGGAAGTTTCAGCCGAATGACTGCGAAGGTTCTCCAATCTCAAATAGGCAGAAACGTGTTAACTTATGTTGATGACATCATTGTAAAAAGCACGAAGCAGGAGAATCATATTGCTGATCTGCAGGAAACCTTCGCCAGTTTCAGGCAAGCTGGCCTAAAGTTAAATCCAGAAAAATGCGTCTTCGGAGTGAAGAAGGGGAAATTTCTTGGATGCTTGGTTTCAACAAAGGGAATTGAAGCCAATCCAAGTAAAATTGAAGCTATACTTCGGATGGAGCCACCAACTACAAAGAAGGGGGCTCAAAGATTGACAGGAAGATTGGCATCTCTCAATAGATTCATATCCAGATCAGCAGAGAGAAACTTACCATTCTTCGAAGTACTGAAGTCAGCAGAAGTCTTTCAATGGGGACCAATTCAGCAGAAGGCTTTTGAAGAACTAAAACAGTATTTAATAGGTCTAACAACATTGACTCCACCAATGCCAGGGGCTCCTTTATTACTATATGTGGCAGCTTCGCACTCAGCGGTAAGTGCAGCGCTTGTCCAGGAGAAGCTTGATGGTCAAGTCAAGAGGCAGGCCCCAATATATTTTGTTTCCGAGGTCCTTAGTTTATCAAAGAAAAATTATACAGAGTTGGAGAAGGTACTGTATGCTGTCTTGATGGCCTCCAGGAAGCTTCGGCACTATTTCCAAGCTTACAACATAATTGTTCCTTCTTCACAACCTCTGAAGGATATTATGAGGAACCGAGAAGCTACTGGAAGGATTGGAAAATGGGCTACAGAGCTCAATGAATTTTGTATTGAATATGTTCACAGATCTTCGATTCAGTCCCAAGCATTGGCAGACTTCATTGCTGACTGGACGCCAGGGGCTCAGGAGGAGGAAACGAACAAAGATAACGAAGCATGGACAGTGTTTTGTGATGGATCTTGGGGAACCTTCGGAGCAGGAGCGGCTGCTGTGTTGGTTTCACCTTCCAAAGTCAAAACTTGTTATGCGGCAAAGCTTGATTTTAATTGCACAAATAACATTGCTGAGTACGAAGCGTTGATTCTAGGTCTTCGGAAGTTAAAAGCAATGGGAATCAGAAGGGCCATACTTAAAACTGATTCCCAGGTTGTTTCGGGTCATATTGACAAGAGATGCAAGGCTAAGGATCCGAAGCTTGAAAAATATCTGGATATGGTTCGAAGAGTCGAAGCTTCTTTCGAAGGGTTTTCTGTCAAAAATATCCCTCGAGGACAAAATGAGCATGCTGATTTGCTAGCTAAGTCAGCAGCACAGGGGCTGCCTCTACCTTCGGATGTGTTCTTCGAAACAATAAAAGCACCTTCGGTGGAACTTCTTGAAAGAGCAGTCCTTAACATATCTCCTGTTTTTAGCGAAGATTGGAGAACTGAGATCATCTCTTACCTTCAGGGTAAATTCCTTTCAGATGACGAAGCTTATAACAAGAGGATAGAGGCAAGAGCTCGTCCATATGTCATGATAGAAGGGGAGTTGTACAAACATGGAGTTTGTGCTCCGTTGCTCAAATGCTTATCCAGAACCGAAGGTATAGAGTTAATGAAAGAAATACATGCAGGCCTGTGTGGATCTCACATCGGATCTAGGCCGTTACTCGGAAAAATTTTCCGTCAAGGGTTTTATTGGCCGAAGGCAGCTTCGGATGCAGCAGAATTGGTTCAAAAGTGCGAAGGTTGTCAGAAATGTGCAAGAGATCAAAGACAACCTTCGTCCTTAACACAGCTCATACAACCCACTTGGCCATTGCAAAGGTGGGGCCTTGACTTGTTAGGTCCGTTACCACCGGCTCAAGGGAACCTGAGGTATGTTGTAGTAGCTGTGGAATATTTTTCTAAATGGATTGAGGCGAAGCCCTTAGCCACAATAACTTCGGCCACCGTCCAAAAGTTTTTCTGGCAAAATATTGTTTGTCGTTTCGGGGTGCCAAAGGCTATCACTGTGGACAATGGAACACAGTTTGACTCCGAAGCTTTCAGGGATTTCTGTGACCAAATTGGTACGAAGATCCATTTTGCATCAGTTAGGCACCCGGAGTCAAATGGACTCGTTGAAAGAGCCAACGGCATTATAATGACAGGAATAATGAAGTTAATCTTCAATCAACCCAGAGGAAAATGGCCAGATCAGTTAACCAAAGTGGTGTGGAGCCACAACACGACAACATCAAGGTCTACAGGCTTCACTCCATTCAAGTTGTTATTCGGTGACGAAGCAATAACTCCAGAGGAAGCTAAAACCGGATCAATAAGGATAGTAGCTTCGGCAGAATCAGATTCCGAAGCTGCTTATTCTATAGAAAAAGATGCTTTAGAAGGGATCAGACTACAAGCCGTGGAGAATATCAATAAATATCAAGCTGAAACAGTCAAATGGCGGGATAGAAAGGTTCGGCTAAAAAATATTGAGCCAGGGCACTTGGTGCTTCGGAGGGTGGCCAACCCGGAAACAGTGGGCAAATTGCAGTTGAAATGGGACGGGCCTTTCTTAGTAGCATCTTCGTCAAGACCCGGTTCATACAGATTGAAAGATATGGACGGCAATGACATTCCTAGATCTTGGAATGCGGATGAGCTTCGGCGATATTATGTATAATTCGATGTAATTTTTCATATTTTTTATTTTTTCTTTCATGGCACCCTTTTCCTTTCCAAAGGGGGAGAAAGGTTTTTAATGGGGCCAGCATATGTAATTTCCTTTTTTAGTCTTATAAGAGCAAAATCCCCCAAAGAATGTAAATGTAAAAGCTGAGAGTGCACCATCGAGTGCCCAAAAGTAAAAACGAAGAAGCTCCAAAGACGTTCCTAAGGGAATGCAGAGCTTACAGCGAAAAGTCAACGCTGATTCCGCCAAAAGTAAAGGCGAAGAAGCTCCAAAGACGTTCCTAAGGGAATGCAGAGCTTACAGCGAAAAGTCAACGCTGATTCCGCCAAAAGTAAAGGCGAAGAAGCTCCAAAGTCGTTCCTAAGGGAATGCAGAGCTGAGGTGTGATTGTTTTTAAGAAAATAATGGCTATGAATATGGCTTCGGATACGTGTTTGGCCATTCATTTGCACATCACATTGCATCATAGCATTTGCATTCATAAACATTCATCTAGGCATATGTAGGATAATCATCTTCATCGCATAAAATGGTTGCTTCGGCAAGAAGAGAAAAAAGAAAGGGAAAAAAGAGCTTCGTGCACAAAGAAGGAGGGAAAATGTTGTTTTCTATGAAGGAGAGCTTCGGAAAAAAGGAAAATGTTGTTTTCTATGCTTCGTTGCGTACGAAAAGAAGGGAAGGTGTTTTTTCGCCTTCGGCTCAAAAAAAAAAGGAAATTTCGTCCACATCAAAGCATTTCTCATACACCAGTGAAAGGTTAAGGATATATTACAAGGTATGAACAGCATACATTAAAAACAAGTTTTGTTTACATTTACAAAAGTTATCTCAAAAGTTTTTCAAGTACTGTCTGCAGTCTACTATCTAAATCTCCAAGGAGCTTCGGCTTCGGCGTTATTTTTGATCATCAGCTTCGGCTTCGTCATCCTACATGAATAAGGTCGTTGGAAGTCAAAATCAAGTTTACAGGAAAAGGTAAGCACAAGGTATGATTTCTTACTGGATCAAGGTGGCTACGAGCTTCGTCTCCAGCTTTCTCTCGACCACCTTTTGTCCATATCATTTTTACAAATCGATTCGAGATGCTTCGGGCGAGATCAGGGATATCATCCAGGATTGATGGTGACAAAGTGAAATTTGGCCTGTTGACTATTTTCCCATGATCACAGCCAGCCTTCAGGAAGGCTGCAGCAGTCCCTCGAGAAGCCACCCAGGCACAGAAGTCACCATGCCCAGCTATGACTTCGTCGAGCTCGTCAATCTCCCCCTCAATGTGTTCGAAGGTTTTTGGTAGATCTTCAGCTGAGGGGGTAAATTTTTCGCTGCTGGCTCCAACTGAGTAAAAAATCTTTCTTAGTCGTTGAATGCACTTGTTGCTAAATTCCAGGCATTTTTCTTGAAGATTTGTCAGTAGTTTTCTCAAATCCGAATTTTGCTGAGCTTCGGCTTCAAGTTTTGCATTAAGATCTTGTTTTTCTCGTTCGAACTGCTCAGACTGGCGGAGAAGCTTCGTGTTCAGTTCTGATATTTTTGCTTCAGCTTCCGCCAGTAAACCTTCGGCTGCCTGGAGCTCAAAGTTCTTTTTCTCAAAAGCATCTGATTGCTCCTTTATTTTGTTTTCCAAATTTCCAATTATAACTTCATGCTTTTTATCTTCAAGATCTTGCTGCATTTGCAAGGCTTTGCTCAATAGCATACTCTACACAAACACAACCTTCGTCAGACATGTTTTTATTAGAAGCAATAAAAGTTAAGGGACAAGTCATTTACCTTGAAGTTGGAGTAAAATAAACTACCAACGACATGTTGTCGTCGGTAGCGGCTGATGTCTGTTTCCAGCTTCGGGAATCCAATACTCTTGGACAGAGTACTGATAACTTTGGCCCCTGTTTGGTCTCGAATACACTCTAATTTCTCATCATCAACGCCTCCGAAGAGGAGTGCCCCAGGTTTGTATCCACAGGATTGGGCATACTCTTTAAGCTCATCTATTTCAGCTTTTGTTAGATGTTCTCCAACTAAGTTTTGGAACGCGAAGGCTTCGTTTTCTGAAGCTTCATCAGCAATCTCTTTTCCTTTCTTTGACGCTGCGGTCACGACCTCTTCGGCAGCAGTGGTAGCTTCTTCTGCGGCCATGTCCAGCAGCATTTGGTCAATATGTTCAATTGTGCTCTCCAAATTCAAATCTTCAGCTGAGGTAACTTCGGCGGCGGCGGCCTCCGAAGGTGCAATTTCAATATCTGCCCCCTCTGCAGCCGCTCGTGTTTTTTGGGCCGAAGCTCTTGGCGGCGTTTTGTCAATTACCTCTGTCACGGTAATGATTCTTTGTTTCTTTGCCTTGATTGTTTTTCTCGATTTCTCGGGCTCCTTGTCCTTCTGAAAAAACTTTGTCAGTTGAGGACCCAGTGGACTTAGCTTCGCAGGTAAGGATTCAGTCATTACCTTCAGAATTTCCTCAACAACAGCAGCAGAAGGTGATGCGGGGGTTTCTTCTGCTTCGGATGTTTGTTGCTTCGGAGAAGAAGTTTTCCTTTTCTTCGGAATTTTCTTCGTTACTGGCTCTTTTTCACCTTCATCTAAGGCTTCACTTACCCTTCTCCTTTTTTGGCCTCCGGCACCTTTGTTCAGATTTTCGTAGTCTGGGTATTCGAAACCCAAGGCGTCCAACACTCGATTTAGCCTTCGTTTCGGACGGGTGCCGAAGGCTGCGGTCATCAATTGATCTTCCTTTTTGGAATAATTGCCAAGTATCTCGTTGCACATCACTTCAATCGTATCCAGCCACTCTTGGCAAGGAGTTTTAAAGTATTTCTTAAATTTGAAGTAGTAAGGCAAACGTACAAGTTCACCTTTTTTCTTCTCCCCCTTCAGCTTCGGCATTTCCCACTCTTTTACACTAGGAAAAACCTTGAAAGCCAAGAATTCCTGGACCAAGTCCCTTGTACTGATATTCTCTGCAATTATTTTGAATTCATACATTGCTTTTTGAGTCGGACCCTCTGGTAACATGTGGCACTGGGGGCGGGTTTCTCCGAAGATTAGTGCAAGAGGACTTTGCACAAGCTTTTCCTTATCGTCATCAACCTTGACATAGAACCATTCCGATTTCCACCCTGCTGCCCATTTGCTTCGGTAGCTGATCACAGGATACTTCGTAGTTTTCCGATA
The DNA here is from genome assembly GCF_902167145.1 of Zea mays. Lineage (NCBI taxonomy): Eukaryota > Viridiplantae > Streptophyta > Magnoliopsida > Poales > Poaceae > Zea > Zea mays. Next base: position 85,163 of record NW_023367025.1, on the reverse strand, counting down.
AGCAAAATTATAGCAACCAAAATTCTCATGTAATCCATCCTTTCTAGCCTTTGTCTGATAGTGCAGTTCGTGAACTCGGCAAAAGCTGTCCGCAAACGGTTCCACCGCCTGGCTTCGGAGTGCCCAGATATAAACACTAAGCCTAACGATAGCATTAGGGGTTAGCTGGTGAAAATAAATTCCGAAGTTCTTCAGTATCTCTGCAATAATCCCGTGAAGGGGGAATCTTAATCCAGCCTTTAGGAAGCTTTTAAAAATAACAATTTCATCTTTCTCCGGCTTTGGGGTAGTCTCTTCTCCCCCGAAGCGTAATAGCTTCTTTTGATTTTCAGTAAAATAGCCTGACTTTACCATCTTGGACAGATCAGCCTTCGAAACAGTAGATTTCCCGAAGTCCAAATGGCTGGGTTTGCTTGGTGTGGCAAGGTGATAATCATCTTCGGGGTCAGTTTCCTCAGCATCTTCTCCTTCTGCTTCAGCGATTGCTTGTTCTGCATCATCAATAGGAATCTTTTCCGAAGTCACTAGCCCGGATCGTTGCATGGCTTCGGAGATAGGGACAGTCTCCGAAGCTTCCGTTTCGTCCCCCTCACGTTCAACCCTGGCGGTAGAGCGGACTCTGGCCATTTAACTATGAACTTGTGAAACTTTAATACTTTTCTCCTCCGAAGCAGGCTTCAAGATGGAGCTTCATACAATTCTGACAAACAAGCTTCGGCGACGGTTAAAAATTTTGGCAGCAAAACAGTGCAAATAGCAGTAAATGCTGTGGTAACTTCACACCTACTCGTCTGTTTATATAGTGCCGCAGGTAAGAAGGCGAAGCGCCAGAAGTTTTACACCAGGCGGACACCCGCTCGCACTCGCTGTACGGTGGACCGCAGAGACCGAACAGTAATTCTGCAAGGTGGGGCCGCTACGCGCAGGGAAGTTGAATCGTTTCTCGACAACGAGCTCAGGGAAGGTGTTTTTGAGACCTTCGGCGCTCTGAAGCTTAAGAAACTTTTTTCACGGATCAAGCTCGTTACGAAAAACGATCTAGCACCGCGAAAGGGGCTACTGTTGGGTCTATGCTTCGTCGCCGAAGGTCTTATAGAAAGAAGTGATCCTCGGATGAAGCTGTTTGTATAAGATAGCCGAAGGTTCCTCTTTGTAAAGCTTCGGCATTGCAAACCGACTTAAAGATAGAATGACCTTTTAGACCATAAAGGTCTGAGTCAATGTTGTAAGTTTTTATAAGGGGCATACTTGTAATTCCTCACAGGCTGCGTCCTGTGCCTATAAATAGTGAACAGTATTCCGTTACTGTTCACGCATTCTGGTATTTGCAATCGCATCTCTCGGAATACAATCTTTGTCAAGGCATAGGTATCATTGAATTTAATGATTCAATATATTAAGTAAATATAATATGATACATCTGTGATTCATTCATCCATTTTATACCTTTTATTTTACATTATTTTACAATGTTTATTGAAAGTTTATTACGAAGGTTCAACTTCGTAATAATACTCTCATCAACCTTCGTCCAAGACCCATTATCCTCAAAGGAATAATGCTTCACGGACGAAGGATAGTATCATTTAACATTTTATGTTGCCTTGTTCTTAATTCATAGCATTTGAGAACAAGTCCCCAACAGACCATTTCTTGGTCTAAAATTCGTAGGTGTAGCCTCTAGTATTATTGAAAATGGTCGCTCATGGCTATTTTCAAGGTCGCTCATGGCTATTTTCATAAAAAATGGGGGTTGTGTGGCCATTTATCATCGACTAGAGGCTCATAAACCTCACCCCACATATGTTTCCTTGCCATAGATCACATTCTTGGATTTCTGGTGGAGACCATTTCTTGGTCTAAAATCCGTAGGTGTTAGCCTCTAGTATTATTGAAAATGGTCGCTCATGGCTATTTTCATCAAAAATGGGGGTTGTGTGGCCATTTATCATCGACCAGAGGCTCGTACACCTCACCCCACATATGTTTCCTTGCCATAGATTACATTCTTGGATTTCTGGTGGAAACCATTTCTTGGTTAAAAACTCGTACGTGTTAGCCTTCGGTATTATTGAAAATGGTCATTCATGGCTATTTTCGGCAAAATGGGGGTTGTGTGGCCATTGATCATCGACCAGAGGCTCATACACCTCACCCCACATATGTTTCCTTGCCATAGATCACATTCTTGGATTTCTGGTGGAGACCATTGATCTTCGACCAGAGGCTCATACACCTCACTACACATATGTTTCCTTGCCATAGATCACATTCTTGGATTTATGGTGGAGACCATTTCTTGGTCAAAAATCAGTAGGTGTTAGCCTTCGGTATTATTGAAAATGGTCGTTCATGGCTGTTTTCGGCAAAATGGGGGTTGTGTGGCTATTGATCATCGACCAGAGGCTCGTACACCTCACCCCACATATGTTTCCTTGCCATAGATCACATTCTTGGATTTCTGGTGGAGACCATTTCTTGGTCAAAAATCCGTAGGTGTTAGCCTTCAGTGTCATTGAAAATGGTCGTTCATGGCTATTTTCGACAAAAATTAGGGTTGTGTGGCCATTGATCGTCGACCAGAGGCTCATACACCTCACCCCACATATGTTTCCTTGCCATAGATCACATTCTTGGATTTCTGGTGGAGACCATTTGTTGGTCAAAAATCCATAGTTGTTAGCTTTCGATATTATTGAAAATGGTCGTTCATGGCTATTTTCATAAAAAATGGGGGTTGTGTGGCCATTTATCATCGACCAGAGGCTCGTACACCTCACCCCACATATGTTTCCTTGCCATAGATTACATTCTTGGATTTCTGGTGGAAACCATTTCTTGGTTAAAAACTCGTACGTGTTAGCCTTCGGTATTATTGAAAATGGTCGTTCATGGCTATTTTCGGCAAAATGGGGGTTGTGTGGCCATTGATCATCGACCAGAGGCTCATACACCTCACCTCACATATGTTTCCTTGCCATAGATCACATTCTTGGATTTCTGGTGGAGACCATTGATCTTCGACCAGAGGCTCATACACCTCACTACACATATGTTTCCTTGCCATAGATCACATTCTTGGATTTCTGGTGGAGACCATTTCTTGGGCAAAAATCTGAATGTGTTAGCCTTCGGTATTTTTGAAAATGGTCATTCATGGCTATTTTCGACAAAAATGGGGGTTGTGTGGCCATTGATCATCGACTAGAGGCTCATACACCTCACCACATATGTTTCCTTGCCATAGATCACATTCTTGGATTTCTGGTGGAAACCATTTCTTGGTTAAAAACTCGTACGTGTTAGCCTTCGGTGTTATTGAAAATGGTCGTTCATGGCTATTTTCGGCAAAATGGGGGTTGTGTGGCCATTGATCATCGACCAGAGGCTCGTACACCTCACCCCACATATGTTTCCTAGCCATAGATCACATTCTTGGATTTCTGGTGGAGACCATTTCTTGGTCTAAAATTCGTAGGTGTAGCCTCTAGTATTATTGAAAATGGTCGCTCATGGCTATTTTCAAGGTCGCTCATGGCTATTTTCATAAAAAATGGGGGTTGTGTGGCCATTTATCATCGACTAGAGGCTCATAAACCTCACCCCACATATGTTTCCTTGCCATAGATCACATTCTTGGATTTCTGGTGGAGACCATTTCTTGGTCTAAAATCCGTAGGTGTTAGCCTCTAGTATTATTGAAAATGGTCGCTCATGGCTATTTTCATCAAAAATGGGGGTTGTGTGGCCATTTATCATCGACCAGAGGCTCGTACACCTCACCCCACATATGTTTCCTTGCCATAGATTACATTCTTGGATTTCTGGTGGAAACCATTTCTTGGTTAAAAACTCGTACGTGTTAGCCTTCGGTATTATTGAAAATGGTCATTCATGGCTATTTTCGGCAAAATGGGGGTTGTGTGGCCATTGATCATCGACCAGAGGCTCATACACCTCACCCCACATATGTTTCCTTGCCATAGATCACATTCTTGGATTTCTGGTGGAGACCATTGATCTTCGACCAGAGGCTCATACACCTCACTACACATATGTTTCCTTGCCATAGATCACATTCTTGGATTTATGGTGGAGACCATTTCTTGGTCAAAAATCAGTAGGTGTTAGCCTTCGGTATTATTGAAAATGGTCGTTCATGGCTGTTTTCGGCAAAATGGGGGTTGTGTGGCTATTGATCATCGACCAGAGGCTCGTACACCTCACCCCATATATGTTTCCTTGCCATAGATCACATTCTTGGATTTCTGGTGGAGACCATTTTTTGGTCAAAAATCCGTAGGTGTTAGCCTTCAGTGTCATTGAAAATGGTCGTTCATGGCTATTTTCGACAAAAATTAGGGTTGTGTGGCCATTGATCGTCGACCAGAGGCTCATACACCTCACCCCACATATGTTTCCTTGCCATAGATCACATTCTTGGATTTCTGGTGGAGACCATTTGTTGGTCAAAAATCCGTAGGTGTTAGCTTTCGATATTATTGAAAATGGTCGTTCATGGCTATTTTCATCAAAAATGGGGGTTGTGTGGCCATTTATCATCGACCAGAGGCTCGTACACCTCACCCCACATATGTTTCCTTGCCATAGATTACATTCTTGGATTTCTGGTGGAAACCATTTCTTGGTTAAAAACTCGTACGTGTTAGCCTTCGGTATTATTGAAAATGGTCATTCATGGCTATTTTCGGCAAAATGGGGGTTGTGTGGCCATTGATCATCGACCAGAGGCTCATACACCTCACCCCACATATGTTTCCTTGCCATAGATCACATTCTTGGATTTCTGGTGGAGACCATTGATCTTCGACCAGAGGCTCATACACCTCACTACACATATGTTTCCTTGCCATAGATCACATTCTTGGATTTCTGGTGGAGACCATTTCTTGGGCAAAAATCCGAATGTGTTAGCCTTCGGTATTTTTGAAAATGGTAATTCATGGCTATTTTCGACAAAAATGGGGGTTGTGTGGCCATTGATCATCGACTAGAGGCTCATACACCTCACCACATATGTTTCCTTGCCATAGATCACATTCTTGGATTTCTGGTGGAAACCATTTCTTGGTTAAAAACTCGTACGTGTTAGCCTTTGGTATTATTGAAAATGGTCGTTCATGGCTATTTTCGGCAAAATGGGGGTTGTGTGGCCATTGATCATCGACCAGAGGCTCGTACACCTCACCCCACATATGTTTCCTAGCCATAGATCACATTCTTGGATTTCTGGTGGAGACCATTTCTTGGTCTAAAATCCATAGGTGTTAGCCTCTAGTATTATTGAAAATGGTCGCTCATGGCTATTTTCAAGGTCGCTCATGGCTATTTTCATAAAAAATGGGGTTGTGTGGCCATTTATCATCGACTAGAGGCTCATAAACCTCACCCCACATATGTTTCCTTGCCATAGATCACATTCTTGGATTTCTGGTGGAGACCATTTCTTGGTCTAAAATCCGTAGGAGTTAGCCTCTAGTATTATTGAAAATGGTCGCTCATGGCTATTTTCATAAAAAATGGGGGTTGTGTGGCCATTGATCATCGACCAGAGGCTCGTACACCTCACCCCACATATGTTTCCTTGCCATAGATCACATTCTTGGATTTCTGGTGGAGACCATTGATCTTCGACCAGAGGCTCATACACCTCACTACACATATGTTTCCTTGCCATAGATCACATTCTTGGATTTATGGTGGAGACCATTTCTTGGTCAAAAATTAGTAGGTGTTAGCCTTCGGTATTATTGAAAATGGTCGTTCATGGCTATTTTCGGCAAAATGGGGGTTGTGTGGCCATTGATCATAGACCAGAGGCTCGTACACCTCACCCCACATATGTTTCCTTGCCATAGATCACATTCTTGGATTTCTGGTGGAGACCATTTCTTGGTCAAAAATCCGTAGGTGTTAGCCTTCGGTATTATTGAAAATGGTCATTCATGGCTATTTTCGACAAAAATGGGGGTTGTGTGGCCATTGATTATCGACCAGACGCTCATACACCTCACCCCACATATGTTTCCTTGCCATAGATCACTGTTTCCTTGCCATAGATCACATTCTTGGATTTCTGGTGGAGACCATTTCTTGGTTAAAAACTCGTACGTGTTAGCCTTCGGTATTATTGAAAATGGTCGTTCATGGCTATTTTCGGCAAAATGGGGGTTGTGTGGCCATTGATCATCGACCAGAGGCTCGTACACCTCACCCCACATATGTTTCCTTGCCATAGATCACATTCTTGGATTTCTGGTGGAGACCATTTCTTGGTCAAAAATCCGTAGGTGTTAGCCTTCGGTATTATTGAAAATGGTCATTCATGGATATTTTCGACAAAAATGGGGGTTGTGTGGCCATTGATCATCGACCAGAGGCTCGTAAACCTCACCCCACATATGTTTTCTTGCCATAGATCACATTCTTTGATTTCTGGTGGAGACCATTTCTTGGTCAAAAATCGGAATGTGTTAGCCTTCGGTACTATTGAAAATGGTCGTTCATTGCTATTTTCGACAAAAATGGGGGTTGTGGGGCCATTGATATTCGACCAGAGGCTCATACACCTCACTGCACATATGTTTACTTGCCATAGATCACATTCTTGGATTTATGGTGCAGACCATTTCTTGGTCAAAAATCTGTAGGTGTTAGCCTTCGGTATTATTGAAAATGGTCGTTCATGGCTATTTTTGACAAAAATGGGGGTTGTGTGGCCATTGATCATCGACCAGAGGCTCGTACACCTCACCTCACATATGTTTCCTTGCCATAGATCACATTATCGGATTTCTGGTGGAGACCATTTCTTGGTCGAAAATCCATACGTGTTAGCCTTCGGTATTATTGAAAATGGTCGTTCATGGCTATTTTCGACAAAAATTAGGGTTGTGTGGCCATTGATTGTCGACCAGAGGCTCATACACCTCACCCCACATATGTTTCCTTGCCATAGATCACACCATAGATTACATTCTTGGATTTCTGGTGCAAACCATTTCTTGGTTAAAAACTCGTACGTGTTAGCCTTCGGTATTATTGAAAATGGTCATTCATGGCTATTTTCGGCAAAATGGGGGTTGTGTGGCCATTGATCATCGACCAGAGGCTCGTACACCTCACCCCACATATGTTTCCTTGCCATAGATCACATTCTTGGATTTCTGGTGGAGACCATTTCTTGGTTAAAAATCCGTACGTGTTAGCCTTTGGTATTTTTGAAAATGGTCATTCATGGCTATTTTCGACAAAAATGGGGGTTGTGTGGCCATTGATCATCGACTAGAGGCTCATACACCTCACCCCACATATGTTTCCTTGCCATAGATCACATTCTTGGATTTCTGGTGGAGACCATTTCTTGGTCAAAAATCCGTAGGTGTTAGCCTTCGGTATTATTGAAAATGGTCGTTCATGGCTATTTTCGACAAAAAATGGGGGTTGTGTGGCCATTGATCGTCGACCAGAGGCTCATACACCTCACCCCACATATGTTTCCTTGCCATAGATCACATTCTTGGATTTCTGGTGGAGACCATTTCTTGGGCAAAAATCCGAATGTGTTAGCCTTTGGTATTTTTGAAAATGGTCATTCATGGCTATTTTCGACAAAAATGGGGGTTGTCTGGCCATTGATCTTCGACCAGAGGCTCATACACCTCACTACACATATGTTTCCTTGCCATAGATCACATTCTTGGATTTATGGTGGAGACCATTTCTTGGTCAAAAATCCGTAGGTGTTAGCCTTCAGTGTCATTGAAAATGGTTGTTCATGGCTATTTTAGACAAAAATGGGGGTTGTGTGGCCATTGATCATCGACCAGAGGCTCATACACCTCACCCCACATATGTTTCCTTGCCATAGGTCACATTCTTGGATTTTTGGTGGAGACCATTTCTTGGTCAAAAATCCGTAGGTCTTAGCCTCTAATATTATTGAATATGGTCGCTCATGGCTATTTTCGGCAAAATGGGGGTTGTGTGGCCATTGATCATCGACCAGAGGCTCGTACACCTCACCCCACATATGTTTCCTTGCCATAGATCACATTCTTGGATTTCTGGTGGAGACCATTTTTTGGTTAAAAATCCGTACGTGTTAGCCTTTGGTATTTTTGAAAATGGTCATTCATGGCTATTTTCGACAAAAATGGGGGTTGTGTGGCCATTGATCATCGACTAGAGGCTCATACACCTCACCCCACATATGTTTCCTTGCCATAGATCACATTCTTGGATTTCTGGTGGAGACCATTTCTTGGTCAAAAATCCGTAGGTGTTAGCCTTCGGTATTATTGAAAATGGTCGTTCGTGGCATATTTTCGACAAAAATGGGGGTTGTGTGGCCATTGATCATCGACCAGACGCTCATACACCTCACCCCACATATGTGTCCTTGCCATAGATCACATTCTTGGATTTCTGGTGGAGACCATTTCTTGGTCTAAAATCCGTAGGTGTTAGCCTCTAGTATTATTGAAAATGGTCGCTCATGGCTATTTTCAAGGTCGCTCATGGCTATTTTCATAAAAAATGGGGGTTGTGTGGCCATTTATCATCGACTAGAGGCTCATAAACCTCACCCCACATATGTTTCCTTGCCATAGATTACATTCTTGGATTTCTGGTGGAAACCATTTCTTGGTTAAAAACTCGTACGTGTTAGCCTTCGGTATTATTGAAAATGGTCATTCATGGCTATTTTCGGCAAAATGGGGGTTGTGTGGCCATTGATCGTCGACCAGAGGCTCATACACCTCACACCACATATGTTTCCTTGTCGTAGATCACATTCTTGGATTTCTGGTGGAGACCATTTCTTGGTCAAAAATTCGTAGGTGTTAGCCTTCGATATTATTGAAAATGGTCGTTCATGGCTATTTTCGACAAAAATGGGGGTTGTGTGGCCATTGATCATTGACTAGAGGCTCATACACCTCACCCCACATATGTTTCCTTGCCATAGATCACATTCTTGGATTTCTGGTGGAGAACCATTTCTTGGTCAAAAATCCGTAGGTGTTAGCCTTCGGTATTATTGAAAATGGTCGTTCATGGCTATTTTCGACAAAATGGGGGTTGTGTGGCCATTGATCAGTCGACCAGAGGCTCATACACCTCACCCCACATATGTTTCCTTGCCATAGATCACATTCTTGGATTTCTGGTGGAGACCATTTCTTGGTCAAAAATTCCGTAATGTGTTAGCCTTTGGTATTTTTGAAAATGGTCATTCATGGCTATTTTCGACAAAAATGGGGGTTGTGTGGCCATTGATCATTCGACCTAGAGGCTCATACACCTCACTACACATATGTTTCCTTGCCATAGATCACATTCTTGGATTTATGGTGGAGACCATTTCTTGGTCAAAAATCCGTAGGTGTTAGCCTTCAGTGTCTATTGAAAATGGTCGTTCATGGCTATTTTCGACAAAAATGGGGGTTGTGTGGCCATTGATCGTCGACCAGAGGCTCATACACCTCACCCCACATATGTTTCCTTGCCATAGATCACATTCTTGGATTTCTGGTGGAGACCATTTCTTGGTCAAAAATCCGTAGGTCTTAGCCTCTAATATTATTGAAAATGGTCGCTCATGGCTATTTTCGGCAAAATGGGGGTTGTGTGGCCATTGATCATCGACCAGAGGCTCGTACACCTCACCCCACATATGTTTCCTTGCCATAGATCACATTCTTGGATTTCTGGTGGAGACCATTTCTTGGTTAAAAATCCGTACGTGTTAGCCTTTGGTATTTTGAAAATGGTCATTCATGGCTATTTTCGACAAAAATGGGGGTTGTGTGGCCATTGATCATCGACTAGAGGCTCATACACCTCACCCCACATATGTTTCCTTGCCATAGATCACATTCTTGGATTTCTGGTGGAGACCATTTCTTGGTCAAAAATCCGTAGGTGTTAGCCTTCGGTATTATTGAAAATGGTCGTTCATGGCTATTTTCGACAAAAATGGGGGTTGTGTGGCCATTGATCATCGACCAGACGCTCATACACCTCACCCCACATATGTTTCCTTGCCATAGATCACATTCTTGGATTTCTGGTGGAGACCATTTCTTGGTCTAAAATCCGTAGGTGTTAGCCTCTAGTATTATTGAAAATGGTCGCTCATGGCTATTTTCAAGGTCGCTCATGGCTATTTTCATAAAAAATGGGGGTTGTGTGCCCATTTATCATCGACTAGAGGCTCATACACCTCACCCCACATATGTTTCCTTGCCATAGATTACATTCTTGGATTTCTGGTGGAAACCATTTCTTGGTTAAAAACTCGTACGTGTTAGCCTTCGGTATTATTGAAAATGGTCATTCATGGCTATTTTCGGCAAAATGGGGGTTGTGTGGCCATTGATCGTCGACCAGAGGCTCATACACCTCACCCCACATATGTTTCCTTGTCGTAGATCACATTCTTGGATTTCTGGTGGAGACCATTTCTTGGTCAAAAATTCGTAGGTGTTAGCCTTTGGTATTTTTGAAAATGGTCATTCATGGCTATTTTCGACAAAAATGGGGGTTGTGTGGCCATTGATCATCGACTAGAGGTTCATACACCTCACCCCACATATGTTTCCTTCCCATAGATCACATTCTTGGATTTCTGGTGGAGACCATTTCTTGGTCAAAAATCCGTAGGTGTTAGCCTTCGGTATTATTGAAAATGGTCGTTCATGGCTATTTTCGACAAAAATGGGGGTTGTGTGGCCATTGATCGTCGACCAGAGGCTCATACACCTCACCCCACATATGTTTCCTTGCCATAGATCACATTCTTGGATTTCTGGTGGAGACCATTTCTTGGGCAAAAATCCGAATGTGTTAGCCTTTGGTATTTTTGAAAATGGTCATTCATGGCTATTTTCGACAAAAATGGGGGTTGTCTGGCCATTGATCTTCGACCAGAGGCTCATACACCTCACTACACATATGTTTCCTTGCCATAGATCACATTCTTGGATTTATGGTGGAGACCATTTCTTGGTCAAAAATCCGTAGGTGTTAGCCTTCAGTGTCATTGAAAATGGTCGTTCATGGCTATTTTCGACAAAAATGGGGGTTGTGTGGCCATTGATCATCGACCAGAGGCTCATACACCTCACCCCACATATGTTTCCTTGCCATAGATCACATTCTTGGATTTTTGGTGGAGACCATTTCTTGGTCAAAAATCCGTAGGTCTTAGCCTCTAATATTATTGAATATGGTCGCTCATGGCTATTTTCGGCAAAATGGGGGTTGTGTGGCCATTGATCATCGACCAGAGGCTCGTACACCTCACCCCACATATGTTTCCTTGCCATAGATCACATTCTTGGATTTCTGGTGGAGACCATTTCTTGGTTAAAAATCCGTACGTGTTAGCCTTTCGTATTTTTGAAAATGGTCATTCATGGCTATTTTCGACAAAAATGGGGGTTGTGTGGCCATTGATCATCGACTAGAGGCTCATACACCTCACCCCACATATGTTTCCTTGCCATAGATCACATTCTTGGATTTCTGGTGGAGACCATTTCTTGGTCAAAAATCCGTAGGTGTTAGCCTTCGGTATTATTGAAAATGGTCGTTCATGGCTATTTTCGACAAAAATGGGGGTTGTGTGGCCATTGATCATCGACCAGACGCTCATACACCTCACCCCACATATGTGTCCTTGCCATAGATCACATTCTTGGATTTCTGGTGGAGACCATTTCTTGGTCTAAAATCCGTAGGTGTTAGCCTCTAGTATTATTGAAAATGGTCGCTCATGGCTATTTTCAAGGTCGCTCATGGCTATTTTCATAAAAAATGGGGGTTGTGTGGCCATTTATCATCGACTAGAGGCTCATAAACCTCACCTCACATATGTTTCCTTGCCATAGATTACATTCTTGGATTTCTGGTGGAAACCATTTCTTGGTTAAAAACTCGTACGTGTTAGCCTTCGGTATTATTGAAAATGGTCATTCATGGCTATTTTCGGCAAAATGGGGGTTGTGTGGCCATTGATCGTCGACCAGAGGCTCATACACCACACCCCACATATGTTTCCTTGTCGTAGATCACATTCTTGGATTTCTGGTGGAGACCATTTCTTGGTCAAAAATTCGTAGGTGTTAGCCTTCGATATTATTGAAAATGGTCGTTCATGGCTATTTTCGATAAAAATGGGGGTTGTGTGGCCATTGATCATTGACTAGAGGCTCATACACCTCACCCCACATATGTTTCCTTGCCATAGATCACATTCTTGGATTTCTGGTGGAGACCATTTCTTGGTCAAAAATCCGTAGGTGTTAGCCTTCGGTATTATTGAAAATGGTCGTTCATGGCTATTTTCGACAAAAATGGGGGTTGTGTGGCCATTGATCGTCGACCAGAGGCTCATACACCTCACCCCACATATGTTTCCTTGCCATAGATCACATTCTTCGATTTCTGGTGGAGACCATTTCTTGGGCAAAAATCTGAATGTGTTAGCCTTTCGTATTTTTGAAAATGGTCATTCATGGCTATTTTCGAAAAAAATGGGGGTTGTGTGGCCATTGATCTTCGACCAGAGGCTCATACACCTCACTACACATATGTTTCCTTGCCATAGATCACATTCTTGGATTTATGGTGGAGACCATTTCTTGGTCAAAAATCCGTAGGTGTTAGCCTTCAGTGTCATTGAAAATGGTCGTTCATGGCTATTTTCGACAAAAATGGGGGTTGTGTGGCCATTGATCATCGACCAGAGGCTCATACACCTCACCCCACATATGTTTCCTTGCCATAGATCACATTCTTGGATTTCTGGTGGAGACCATTTCTTGGTCAAAAATCCGTAGGTCTTAGCCTCTAATATTATTGAAAATGGTCGCTCATGGCTATTTTCGGGAAAATGGGGGTTGTGTGGCCATTGATCATCGACTAGAGGCTCGTACACCTCACCCCACATATGTTTCCTTGCCATAGATCACATCCTTGGATTTCTGGTGGAGACCATTTCATGGTTAAAAATCCGTACGTGTTAGCCTTTGGTATTTTTGAAAATGGTCATTCATGGCTATTTTCGACAAAAATGGGGGTTGTGTGGCCATTGATCATCGACTAGAGGCTCATACACCTCACCCCACATATGTTTCCTTGCCATAGATCACATTCTTGGATTTCTGGTGGAGACCATTTCTTGGTCAAAAATCCGTAGGTGTTAGCCTTCGGTATTATTGAAAATGGTCGTTCATGGCTATTTTCGACAAAAATGGGGGTTGTGTGGCCATTGATCATCGACCAGACGCTCATACACCTCACCCCACATATGTTTCCTTGCCATAGATCACATTCTTGGATTTCTGGTGGAGACCATTTCTTGGTCTAAAATCCGTAGGTGTTAGCCTCTAGTATTATTGAAAATGGTCGCTCATGGCTATTTTCAAGGTCGCTCATGTCTATTTTCATAAAAAATGGTTGTTGTGTGGCCATTTATCATCGACTAGAGGCTCATAAACCTCACCCCACATATGTTTCCTTGCCATAGATTACATTCTTGGATTTCTGGTGGAAACCATTTCTTGGTTAAAAACTCGTACGTGTTAGCCTTCGGTATTATTGAAAATGGTCATTCATGGCTATTTTCGGCAAAATGGGGGTTGTGTGGCCATTGATCGTCGACCAGAGGATCATACACCTCACCCCACATATGTTTCCTTGTCGTAGATCACATTCTTGGATTTCTGGTGGAGACCATTTCTTGGTCAAAAATCCGTAGGTGTTAGCCTTCGATATTATTGAAAATGGTCGTTCATGGCTATTTTCGACAAAAATGGGGGTTGTGTGGCCATTGATCATCGACCAGAGGCTCATACACCTCACCCCACATATGTTTCCTTGCCATAGATCACATTCCTGGATTTCTGGTGGAGACCATTTCTTGGTTAAAAACTCGAACGTGTTAGCCTTCGGTATTATTGAAAATGGTCGTTCATGGCTATTTTCGGCAAAATGGGGGTTGTGTGGCCATTTATCATCGACCAGAGGCTCATACACCTCACCCCACATATGTTTCCTTGCCATAGATCACATTCTTGGATTTCTGGTGGAGACCATTTCTTGGTCTAAAATCCGTAGGTGTTAGCCTCTAGTATTATTGAAAATGGTCGCTCATGGCTATTTTCAAGGTCGTTCATGGCTATTTTCGACAAAAATGGGGGTTGTGTGGCCATTGATCATCGACCAGACGCTCATACACCTCACCCCACATATGTTTCCTTGCCATAGATCACACTCTTGGATTTCTGGTGGAGACCATTTCTTGGTCAAAAATCCGTAGGTGTTAGCCTTCGGTATTATTGAAAATGGTCGTTCATGGCTATTTTCGACAAAAATGGGGGTTGTGTGGCCATTGATCATCGACCAGAGGCTCATACACCTCACCCCACATATGTTTCCTTGCCATAGATCACATTCTTGGATTTCTGGTGGAGACCATTTCTTGGTCTAAAATCCGTAGGTGTTAGCCTCTAGTATTATTGAAAATGGTCGCTCATGGCTATTTTCAAGGTCGCTCATGGCTATTTTCATAAAAAATGGGGGTTCTGTGGCCATTGATCGTCGACCAGAGGCTCGTACACCTCACCCCACATATGTTTCCTTGCCATAGATCACATTCTTGGATTTCTGGTGGAGACCATTTCTTGGTTAAAAACTCGTACGTGTTAGCCTTTGGTATTATTGAAAATGGTCATTCATGGCTATTTTCGGCAAAATGGGGGTTGTGTGGCCATTGATCATCGACCAGACGCTCATACACCTCACCCCACATATGTTTCCTTGCCATAGATCACATTCTTGGATTTCTGGTGGAGACCATTTCTTGGTCAAAAATCCGTAGGTGTTAGCCTTCGGTATTATTGTAAATGGTCATTCATGGCTATTTTCGACAAAAATGGGGGTTGTGTGGCCATTGATCATCGACCAGAGGCTCATACACCTCACCCCACATATGTTTCCTTGCCATAGATCACATTCTTGGATTTCTGGTGGAGACCATTTCTTGGTCAAAAATCCGTAGGTCTTAGCCTCTAGTATTATTGAAAATGGTCGCTCATGGCTATTTTCGACAAAAATGGGGGTTGTGTGGCCATTGATCTTCGACCAGAGGCTCATACACCTCACTACACATATATTTCCTTGCCATAGATCACATTCTTGGATTTATGGTGGAGACCATTTCTTGGTCAAAAATCCGTAGGTGTTAGCCTTCAGTGTCATTGAAAATGGTCGTTCATGGCTATTTTCGACAAAAATTAGGGTTGTGTGGCCATTGATCGTCGACCAGAGGCTCATACACCTCACCCCACATATGTTTCCTTGCCATAGATCACATTCTTGGATTTCTGGTGGAGACCATTTCCTGGTCAAAAATCCGTAGGTGTTAGCCTTCAGTATTATTGAAAATGGTCGTTCATGGCTATTTTCGACAAAAATGGGGGTTGTGTGGCCATTGATCATCGACCAGACGCTCATACACCTCACCCCACATATGTTTCCTTGCCATAGATCACATTCTTGGATTTCTGGTGGAGACCATTTCTTGGTTAAAAACTCGTACGTGTTAGCCTTCGGTATTATTGAAAATGGTCATTCATGGCTATTTTCGGCAAAATGGGGGTTGTGTGGCCATTGATCATCGACCAGAGGCTCGTACACCTCACCCCACATATGTTTCCTTGCCATAGATCACATCCTTGGATTTCTGGTGGAGACCATTTCATGGTTAAAAATCCGTACGTGTTAGCCTTTGGTATTTTTGAAAATGGTCATTCATGGCTATTTTCGACAAAAATGGGGGTTGTGTGGCCATTGATCATCGACTAGAGGCTCATACACCTCACCCCACATATGTTTCCTTGCCATAGATCACATTCTTGGATTTCTGGTGGAGACCATTTCTTGGTCAAAAATCCGTAGGTGTTAGCCTTCGGTATTATTGAAAATGGTCGTTCATGGCTATTTTCGACAAAAATGGGGGTTGTGTGGCCATTGATCATCGACCAGACGCTCATACACCTCACCCCACATATGTTTCCTTGCCATAGATCACATTCTTGGATTTCTGGTGGAGACCATTTCTTGGTCTAAAATCCGTAGGTGTTAGCCTCTAGTATTATTGAAAATGGTCGCTCATGGCTATTTTCAAGGTCGCTCATGTCTATTTTCATAAAAAATGGTTGTTGTGTGGCCATTTATCATCGACTAGAGGCTCATAAACCTCACCCCACATATGTTTCCTTGCCATAGATTACATTCTTGGATTTCTGGTGGAAACCATTTCTTGGTTAAAAACTCGTACGTGTTAGCCTTCGGTATTATTGAAAATGGTCATTCATGGCTATTTTCGGCAAAATGGGGGTTGTGTGGCCATTGATCGTCGACCAGAGGATCATAAACCTCACCCCACATATGTTTCCTTGTCGTAGATCACATTCTTGGATTTCTGGTGGAGACCATTTCTTGGTCAAAAATCCGTAGGTGTTAGCCTTCGATATTATTGAAAATGGTCGTTCATGGCTATTTTCGACAAAAATGGGGGTTGTGTGGCCATTGATCATCGACCAGAGGCTCATACACCTCACCCCACATATGTTTCCTTGCCATAGATCACATTCCTGGATTTCTGGTGGAGACCATTTCTTGGTTAAAAACTCGAACGTGTTAGCCTTCGGTATTATTGAAAATGGTCGTTCATGGCTATTTTCGGCAAAATGGGGGTTGTGTGGCCATTTATCATCGACCAGAGGCTCATACACCTCACCCCACATATGTTTCCTTGCCATAGATCACATTCTTGGATTTCTGGTGGAGACCATTTCTTGGTCTAAAATCCGTAGGTGTTAGCCTCTAGTATTATTGAAAATGGTCGCTCATGGCTATTTTCAAGGTCGTTCATGGCTATTTTCGACAAAAATGGGGGTTGTGTGGCCATTGATCATCGACCAGACGCTCATACACCTCACCCCACATATGTTTCCTTGCCATAGATCACACTCTTGGATTTCTGGTGGAGACCATTTCTTGGTCAAAAATCCGTAGGTGTTAGCCTTCGGTATTATTGAAAATGGTCGTTCATGGCTATTTTCGACAAAAATGGGGGTTGTGTGGCCATTGATCATCGACCAGAGGCTCATACACCTCACCCCACATATGTTTCCTTGCCATAGATCACATTCTTGGATTTCTGGTGGAGACCATTTCTTGGTCTAAAATCCGTAGGTGTTAGCCTCTAGTATTATTGAAAATGGTCGCTCATGGCTATTTTCAAGGTCGCTCATGGCTATTTTCATAAAAAATGGGGGTTCTGTGGCCATTGATCGTCGACCAGAGGCTCGTACACCTCACCCCACATATGTTTCCTTGCCATAGATCACATTCTTGGATTTCTGGTGGAGACCATTTCTTGGTTAAAAACTCGTACGTGTTAGCCTTTGGTATTATTGAAAATGGTCATTCATGGCTATTTTCGGCAAAATGGGGGTTGTGTGGCCATTGATCATCGACCAGACGCTCATACACGTCACCCCACATATGTTTCCTTGCCATAGATCACATTCTTGGATTTCTGGTGGAGACCATTTCTTGGTCAAAAATCCGTAGGTGTTAGCCTTCGGTATTATTGTAAATGGTCATTCATGGCTATTTTCGACAAAAATGGGGGTTGTGTGGCCATTGATCATCGACCAGAGGCTCATACACCTCACCCCACATATGTTTCCTTGCCATAGATCACATTCTTGGATTTCTGGTGGAGACCATTTCTTGGTCAAAAATCCGTAGGTCTTAGCCTCTAGTATTATTGAAAATGGTCGCTCATGGCTATTTTCGACAAAAATGGGGGTTGTGTGGCCATTGATCTTCGACCAGAGGCTCATACACCTCACTACACATATATTTCCTTGCCATAGATCACATTCTTGGATTTATGGTGGAGACCATTTCTTGGTCAAAAATCCGTAGGTGTTAGCCTTCAGTGTCATTGAAAATGGTCGTTCATGGCTATTTTCGACAAAAATTAGGGTTGTGTGGCCATTGATCGTCGACCAGAGGCTCATACACCTCACCCCACATATGTTTCCTTGCCATAGATCACATTCTTGGATTTCTGGTGGAGACCATTTCCTGGTCAAAAATCTGTAGGTGTTAGCCTTCAGTATTATTGAAAATGGTCGTTCATGGCTATTTTCGACAAAAATGGGGGTTGTGTGGCCATTGATCATCGACCAGACGCTCATACACCTCACCCCGCATATGTTTCCTTGCCATAGATCACATTCTTGGATTTCTGGTGGAGACCATTTCTTGGTTAAAAACTCGTACGTGTTAGCCTTCGGTATTATTGAAAATGGTCATTCATGGCTATTTTCGGCAAAATGGGGGTTGTGTAGCCATTGATCATCGACCAGAGGCTCGTACACCTCACCCCACATATGTTTCCTTGCCATAGATCACATTCTTGGATTTCTGGTGGAGACCATTTCTTGGTTAAAAATCCGTACGTGTTAGCCTTTGGTATTTTTGAAAATGGTCATTCATGGCTATTTTCGACAAAAATGGGGGTTGTGTGGCCATTGATCATCGACTAGAGGCTCATACACCTCACCCCACATATGTTTCCTTGCCATAGATCACATTCTTGGATTTCTGGTGGAGACCATTTCTTGGTCAAAAATCCGTAGGTGTTAGCCTTCGGTATTATTGAAAATGGTCGTTCATGGCTATTTTCGACAAAAATGGGGGTTGTGTGGCCATTGATCATCGACCAGAGGCTCATACACCTCACCCCACATATGTTTCCTTGCCATAGATCACATTCTTGGATTTCTGGTGGAGACCATTTCTTGGTCTAAAATCCGTAGGTGTTAGCCTCTAGTATTATTGAAAATGGTCGCTCATGGCTATTTTCAAGGTCGCTCATGGCTATTTTCATAAAAAATGGGGGTTCTGTGGCCATTGATCGTCGACCAGAGGCTCGTACACCTCACCCCACATATGTTTCCTTGCCATAGATCACATTCTTGGATTTCTGGTGGAGACCATTTCTTGGTTAAAAACTCGTACGTGTTAGCCTTTGGTATTATTGAAAATGGTCATTCATGGCTATTTTCGGCAAAATGGGGGTTGTGTGGCCATTGATCATCGACCAGACGCTCATACACCTCACCCCACATATGTTTCCTTGCCATAGATCACATTCTTGGATTTCTGGTGGAGACCATTTCTTGGTCAAAAATCCGTAGGTGTTAGCCTTCGGTATTATTGTAAATGGTCATTCATGGCTATTTTCGACAAAAATGGGGGTTGTGTGGCCATTGATCATCGACCAGAGGCTCATACACCTCACCCCACATATGTTTCCTTGCCATAGATCACATTCTTGGATTTCTGGTGGAGACCATTTCTTGGTCAAAAATCCGTAGGTCTTAGCCTCTAGTATTATTGAAAATGGTCGCTCATGGCTATTTTCGACAAAAATGGGGGTTGTGTGGCCATTGATCTTCGACCAGAGGCTCATACACCTCACTACACATATATTTCCTTGCCATAGATCACATTCTTGGATTTATGGGGGAGACCATTTCTTGGTCAAAAATCCGTAGGTGTTAGCCTTCAGTGTCATTGAAAATGGTCGTTCATGGCTATTTTCGACAAAAATTAGGGTACACGGCCATTGATCGTCGACCAGAGGCTCATACACCTCACCCCACATATGTTTCCTTGCCATAGATCACATTCTTGGATTTCTGGTGGAGACCATTTCTTGGTCAAAAATCCGTAGGTGTTAGCCTTCAGTATTATTGAAAATGGTCGTTCATGGCTATTTTCGACAAAAATGGGGGTTGTGTGGCCATTGATCATCGACCAGACGCTCATACACCTCACCCCACATATGTTTCCTTGCCATAGATCACATTCTTGGATTTCTGGTGGAGACCATTTCTTGGTTAAAAACTCGTACGTGTTAGCCTTCGGTATTATTGAAAATGGTCATTCATGGCTATTTTCGGCAAAATGGGGGTTGTGTGGCCATTGATCATCGACCAGAGGCTCGTACACCTCACCCCACATATGTTTCCTTGCCATAGATCACATTCTTGGATTTCTGGTGGAGACCATTTCTTGGTTAAAAATCCGTACGTGTTAGCCTTTGGTATTTTTGAAAATGGTCATTCATGGCTATTTTCGACAAAAATGGGGGTTGTGTGGCCATTGATCATCGACTAGAGGCTCATACACCTCACCCCACATATGTTTCCTTGCCATAGATCACATTCTTGGATTTCTGGTGGAGACCATTTCTTGGTCAAAAATCCGTAGGTGTTAGCCTTCGGTATTATTGAAAATGGTCGTTCATGGCTATTTTCGACAAAAATGGGGGTTGTGTGGCCATTGATCATCGACCAGAGGCTCATACACCTCACCCCACATATGTTTCCTTGCCATAGATCACATTCTTGGATTTCTGGTGGAGACCATTTCTTGGTCTAAAATCCGTAGGTGTTAGCCTCTAGTATTATTGAAAATGGTCGATCATGGCTATTTTCAAGGTCGCTCATGGCTATTTTCATAAAAAATGGGGGTTCTGTGGCCATTGATCGTCGACCAGAGGCTCGTACACCTCACCCACATATGTTTCCTTGCCATAGATCACATTCTTGGATTTCTGGTGGAGACCATTTCTTGGTTAAAAACTCGTACGTGTTAGCCTTTGGTATTATTGAAAATGGTCATTCATGGCTATTTTCGGCAAAATGGGGGTTGTGTGGCCATTGATCATCGACCAGACGCTCATACACCTCACCCCACATATGTTTCCTTGCCATAGATCACATTCTTGGATTTCTGGTGGAGACCATTTCTTGGTCAAAAATCCGTAGGTGTTAGCCTTCGGTATTATTGTAAATGGTCATTCATGGCTATTTTCGACAAAAATGGGGGTTGTGTGGCCATTGATCATCGACCAGAGGCTCATACACCTCACCCCACATATGTTTCCTTGCCATAGATCACATTCTTGGATTTCTGGTGGAGACCATTTCTTGGTCAAAAATCCGTAGGTCTTAGCCTCTAGTATTATTGAAAATGGTCGCTCATGGCTATTTTCGACAAAAATGGGGGTTGTGTGGCCATTGATCTTCGACCAGAGGCTCATACACCTCACTACACATATATTTCCTTGCCATAGATCACATTCTTGGATTTATGGTGGAGACCATTTCTTGGTCAAAAATCCGTAGGTGTTAGCCTTCACTGTCATTGAAAATGGTCGTTCATGGCTATTTTCGACAAAAATTAGGGTTGTGTGGCCATTGATCGTCGACCAGAGGCTCATACACCTCACCCCACATATGTTTCCTTGCCATAGATCACATTCTTGGATTTCTGGTGGAGACCATTTCTTGGTCAAAAATCCGTAGGTGTTAGCCTTCAGTATTATTGAAAATGGTCGTTCATGGCTATTTTCGACAAAAATGGGGGTTGTGTGGCCATTGATCATCGACCAGACGCTCATACACCTCACCCCACATATGTTTCCTTGCCATAGATCACATTCTTGGATTTCTGGTGGAGACCATTTCTTGGTTAAAAACTCGTACGTGTTAGCCTTCGGTATTATTGAAAATGGTCATTCATGGCTATTTTCGGCAAAATGGGGGTTGTGTGGCCATTGATCATCGACAAAAGGCTCGTACACCTCACCCCACATATGTTTCCTTGCCATAGATCACATTCTTGGATTTCTGGTGGAGACCATTTCTTGGTTAAAAATCCGTACGTGTTAGCCTTTGGTATTTTTGAAAATGGTCATTCATGGCTATTTTCGACAAAAATGGGGGTTGTGTGGCCATTGATCATCGACTAGAGGCTCATACACCTCACCCCACATATGTTTCCTTGCCATAGATCACATTCTTGGATTTCTGGTGGAGACCATTTCTTGGTCAAAAATCCGTAGGTGTTAGCCTTCGGTATTATTGAAAATGGTCGTTCATGGCTATTTTCGACAAAAATGGGGGTTGTGTGGCCATTGATCATCGACCAGACGCTCATACACCTCACCCCACATATGTTTCCTTGCCATAGGTCACATTCTTGGATTTCTGGTGGAGACCATTTCTTGGTCTAAAATCCGTAGGTGTTAGCCTCTAGTATTATTGAAAATGGTCGCTCATGGCTATTTTCAAGGTCGCTCATGGCTATTTTCATAAAAAATGGGGGTTGTGTGGCCATTTATCATCGACTAGAGGCTCATACACCTCACCCCACATATGTTTCCTTGCCATAGATCACATTCTTGGATTTCTGGTGGAGACCATTTCTTGGTTAAAAACTCGTACGTGTTAGCCTTTGGTATTATTGAAAATGGTCATTCATGGCTATTTTCGGCAAAATGGGGGTTGTGTGGCCATTGATCATCGACCAGACGCTCATACACCTCACCCCACATATGTTTCCTTGCCATAGATCACATTCTTGGATTTCTGGTGGAGACCATTTCTTGGTCAAAAATCCGTAGGTGTTAGCCTTCGGTATTATTGTAAATGGTCATTCATGGCTATTTTCGACAAAAATGGGGGCTGTGTGGCCATTGATCATCGACCAGAGGCTCATACACCTCACCCCACATATGTTTCCTTGCCATAGATCACATTCTTGGATTTCTGGTGGAGACCATTTCTTGGTCAAAAATCCGTAGGTGTTAGCCTTCGGTATTATTGAAAATGGTCGTTCATGGCTATTTTCGACAAAAATGGGGGTTGTGTGGCCATTGATCATCGACGAGACGCTCATACACCTCACCCCACATATGTTTCCTTGCCATAGATCACATTCTTGGATTTCTGGTGGAGACCATTTCTTGGTTAAAAACTCGTACGTGTTAGCCTTTGGTATTTTTGAAAATGGTCATTCAAGGCTATTTTCGACAAAAATGGGGGTTGTGTGGTCATTGATCTTCGACCAGAGGCTCATACACCTCACTACACATATGTTTCCTTGCCATAGATCACATTCTTGGATTTCTGGTGGAGACCATTTCCTGGTCTAAAATCCGTAGGTGTTAGCCTCTAGTATTGTTGAAAATGGTCGCTCATGGCTATTTTCAAGGTTGCTCATGGCTATTTTCGACAAAAATGGGGGTTGTGTGGCCATTTATCATCGACTAGAGGCTCATAAACCTCACCCCACATATGTTTCCTTGCCATAGATCACATTCTTGGATTTCTGGTGGAGACCATTTCTTGGTTAAAAACTCGTACGTGTTAGCCTTCGGTATTATTGAAAATGGTCGTTCATGGCTATTTTCGGCAAAATGGGGGTTGTGTGGCCATAGATCATCGACCAGAGGCTCGTACACCTCACCCCACATATGTTTCCTTGCCATAGATCACATTCCTGGATTTCTGGTGGAGACCATTTCTTGGTCAAAAATCCGTACGTGTTAGCCTTTGGTATTTTTGAAAATGGTCATTCATGGCTATTTTCGACAAAAATGGGGGTTGTGTGGCCATTGATCTTCGACCAGAGGCTCATACACCTCACTACACATATGTTTCCTTGCCATAGATCACATTCTTGGATTTATGGTGGAGACCATTTCTTGGTCAAAAATCCGTAGGTGTTAGCCTTCAGTGTCATTGAAAATGGTCGTTCATGGCTATTTTCGACAAAAATTAGGGTTGTGTGGCCATTGATCGTCGACCAGAGGCTCATACACCTCACCCCACATATGTTTCCTTGCCATAGATCACATTCTTGGATTTCTGGTGGAGACCATTTCTTGGTCAAAAATCTGTAGGTCTTAGCCTCTAGTATTATTGAAAATGGTCGCTCATGGCTATTTTCATAAAAAATGGGGGTTGTGTGACCATTTATCATCGACTAGAGGCTCATAAACCTCACCCCACATATGTTTCCTTGCCATAGATCACATTCTTGGATTTCTGGTGGAGACCATTTCTTGGTTAAAAACTCGTACGTGTTAGCCTTCGGTATTATTGAAAATGGTCGTTCATGGCTATTTTCGGCAAAATGGGGGTTGTGTGGCCATTGATCATTGACCAGAGGCTCGTACACCTCACCCCACATATGTTTCCTTGCCATAGATCACATTCTTGGATTTCTGGTGGAGATCATTTCTTGGTCAAAAATCCGTACGTGTTAGCCTTTGGTATTTTTGAAAATGGTCATTCATGGCTATTTTCAAGAAAAATGGGGGTTGTGTGGCCATTTATCATCGACTAGAGGCTCATAAACCTCACCCCACATATGTTTCCTTGCCATAGATCACATTCTTGGATTTCTGGTGGAGACCATTTCTTGGTCTAAAATCCGTAGGTGTTAGCCTCTAGTATTATTGAAAATGGTCGCTCATGGCTATTTTCAAGGTCGCTCATGGCTATTTTCATAAAAAATGGGGGTTCTGTGGCCATTTATCATCGACTAGAGGCTCATAAACCTCACCCCACATATGTTTCCTTGCCATAGATCACATTCTTGGATTTCTGGTGGAGACCATTTCTTGGTCAAAAATCCGTAGGTGTTAGCCTTCGGTATTATTGAAAATGGTCGTTCATGGCTATTTTCGACAAAAATGGGGGTTGTGTGGCCATTGATCATCGACCAGAGGCTCATACACCTCACCCCACATATGTTTCCTTGCCATAGATCACATTCTTGGATTTCTGGTGGAGACCATTTCTTGGTCAAAAATCCGTAGGTGTTAGCCTTCGGTATTATTGAAAATGGTCGTTCATGGCTATTTTCGGCAAAATGGGGGTTGTGTGGCCATTGATCGTCGACCAGAGGCTCATACACCTCACCCCACATATGTTTCCTTGTCGTAGATCACATTCTTGGATTTCTGGTGGAGACCATTTCTTGGTTAAAAACTCGTACGTGTTAGCCTTCGGTATTATTGAAAATGGTCATTCATGGCTATTTTCGGCAAAATGGGGGTTGTGTGGCCATTGATCGTCGACCAGAGGCTCATACACCTCACCCCACATATGTTTCCTTGTCGTAGATCACATTCTTGGATTTCTGGTGGAGACCATTTCTTGGTCAAAAATCCGTAGGTCTTAGCCTCTAGTATTATTGAAAATGGTCGCTCATGGCTATTTTCAGCAAAAATGGGGGTTGTGTGGCCATTGATCGTCGACCAGAGGCTCATACACCTCACCCCACATATGTTTCCTTGCCATAGATCACATTCTTGGATTTCTGGTGGAGACCATTTCTTGGTCAAAAATCCGTAGGTCTTAGCCTCTAATATTATTGAAAATCGTCGCTCGTGGCTATTTTCGGCAAAATGGGGGTTGTGTGGCCATTGATCATCGACCAGAGGCTCGTACACCTCACCCCACATATGTTTCCTTGCCATAGATCACATTCTTGGATTTCTGGTGGAGACCATTTCTTGGTCAAAAATCCGTAGGTCTTAGCCTCTAGTATTATTGAAAATGGTCGCTGTTAGCCTTCGGTATTATTGAAAATGGTCATTCATGGCTATTTTCGACAAAAATGGGGGTTGTGTGGCCATTGATCATCGACTAGAGGCTCATACACCTCACTACACATATGTTTCCTTGCCATAGATCACATTCTTGGATTTCTGGTGGAGACCATTTCTTGGTCTAAAATCCGTAGGTGTTAGCCTCTAGTATTATTGAAAATGGTCGCTCATGGCTATTTTCAAGGTCGCTCATGGCTGTTTTCATAAAAAATGGGGGTTGTGTGGCCATTTATCATCGACTAGAGGCTCATAAACCTCACCCCACATATGTTTCCTTGCCATAGATTACATTCTTGGATTTCTGGTGGAAACCATTTCTTGGTTAAAAACTCGTACGTGTTAGCCTTCGGTATTATTGAAAATGGTCATTCATGGCTATTTTCGGCAAAATGGGGGTTGTGTGGCCATTGATCGTAGACCAGAGGCTCATACACCTCACCCCACATATGTTTCCTTGTCGTAGATCACATTCTTGGATTTCTGGTGGAGACCATTTCTTGGTCAAAAACTCGTACGTGTTAGCCTTCGATATTATTGAAAATGGTCGTTCATGGCTATTTTCGACAAAAATGGGGGTTGTGTGGCCACTGATCATCGACCATAGGCTCATACACCTCACCCCACATATGTTTCCTTGCCATAGATCACATTCTTGGATTTCTGGTGGAGACCATTTCTTGGTCAAAAATCCGTAGGTGTTAGCCTTCGGTATTATTGAAAATGGTCGTTCATGGCTATTTTCGGCAAAATGGGGGTTGTGTGGCCATTGATCATCGACCAGAGGCTCGTACACCTCACCCCACATATGTTTCCTTGCCATAGATCACATTCTTGGATTTCTGGTGGACACCATTTCTTGGTCAAAAATCCGTACGTGTTAGCCTTTGGTATTTTTGAAAATGGTCATTCATGGCTATTTTCGACAAAAATGGGGGTTGTGTGGCCATTGATCATCGACTAGAGGCTCATACACCTCACCCCACATATGTTTCCTTGCCATAGATCACATTCTTGGATTTCTGGTGGAGACCATTTCTTGGTCAAAAATCCGTAGGTGTTAGCCTTCGGTATTATTCAAAATGGTCGTTCATGGCTATTTTCGACAAAAATGGGGGTTGTGTGGCAATTGATCATCGACCAGACGCTCATACACCTCACCCCACATATGTTTCCTTGCCATAGATCACATTCTTGGATTTCTGGTGGAGACCATTTCTTGGTCTAAAATCCGTAGGTGTAAGCCTCTAGTATTATTGAAAATGGTCGCTCATGGCTATTTTCAAGGACGCTCGTGGCTATTTTCATAAAAAATGGGGGTTGTGTGGCCATTTATCATCGACTAGAGGCTCATAAACCTCACCCCACATATGTTTCCTTGCCATAGATTACATTCTTGGATTTCTGGTGGAAACCATTTCTTGGTTAAAAACTCGTACGTGTTA
The DNA here is from genome assembly GCF_902167145.1 of Zea mays. NCBI lineage: Eukaryota > Viridiplantae > Streptophyta > Magnoliopsida > Poales > Poaceae > Zea > Zea mays. The sequence continues at coordinate 58,133 of NW_023367025.1, read as the reverse complement.
GCCTTCGGTATTATTGAAAATGGTCATTCATGGCTATTTTCGACAAAAATGGGGGTTGTGTGGCCATTGATCATCGACCAGAGGCTCATAAACCTCACCCCACATATGTTTCCTTGCCATAGATCACATTCTTGGATTTCTGGTGGAAACCATTTCTTGGTCAAAAATCCGTAGGTGTTAGCCTTCGGTATTTTTGAAAATGGTCGTTCATGGCTATTTTCGACAAAAATGGGGGTTATGTGGCCATTGATCATCGACTAGACGCTCATACACCTCACCCCACATATGTTTCCTTGCCATAGATCACATTCTTGGATTTCTGGTGGAGACCATTTCTTGGTCTAAAATCCGTAGGTCTTAGCCTCTAGTATTATTGAAAATGGTCATTCATGGCTATTTTCGGCAAAATGGGGGTTGTGTGGCCATTGATCGTCGACCAGAGGCTCATACACCTCACCCCACATATGTTTCCTTGCCATAGATCACATTCTTGGATTTTTGTTGGAGACCATTTCTTGGTCAAAAACTCGTACGTGTTAGCCTTCGGTATTATTGAAAATGGTCGTTCATGGCTATTTTCGGCAAAATGGGGGTTGTGTGGCCATTGATCGTCGACCAGAGGCTCATACACCTCACCCCACATATGTTTCCTTGCCATAGATCACATTCTTGGATTTCTGGTGGAGACCATTTCTTGGGCAAAAATCCGTAGGTGTTAGCCTTCGGTATTATTGAAAATCGTCGTTCATGGCTATTTTTGACAAAAATGGGGGTTGTGTGGCCATTGATCATCGACCAGACGCACATACACCTAACCCCACATATGTTTCCTTGTCATAGATCACATTCTTGGATTTCTGGTGGAGACCATTTCTTGGTCTAAAATCCATACGTGTTAGCCTCTAGTATTATTGAAAATGGTCGCTCATGGCTATTTTCAAGGTCGTTCATGGCTATTTTCGACAAAAATGGGGGTTGTGTGGCCATTGATCATCGACCAGACGCTCATACACCTCACCCCACATATGTTTCCTTGCCATAGATCACATTCTTGGATTTCTGGTGGAGACCATTTCTTGGTTAAAAACTCGTACGTGTTAGCCTTCGGTATTATTGAAAATGGTCGTTCATGGCTATTTTCGACAAAAATGGGGGTTGTGTGGCCATTGATCATCGACCAGAGGCTCGTACACCTCACCCCACATATGTTTCCTTGCCATAGATCACATTCTTGGATTTCTGGTGGGGACCATTTCTTGGTCTAAAATCCGTAGGTGTTAGCCTCTAATATTATTGAAAATGGTCGCTCATGGCTATTTTCGGCAAAATGGGGGTTGTGTGGCCATTGATCATCGACTAAAGGCTCGTACACCTCACCCCACATATGTTTCCTTGCCATAGATCACATTCTTGGATTTCTGGTGGAGACCATTTCTTGGTTAAAAACTCGTACGTGTTAGCCTTCGGTATTATTGAAAATGGTCGTTCATGGCTATTTTCGGCAAAATGGGGGTTCTGTGGCCATTGATCATCGACTAGAGGCTCGTACACCTCACCCCACATATGTTTCCTTGCCATAGATCACATTCTTGGATTTCTGGTGGATACCATTTCTTGGTCAAAAATCCGTAGGTGTTAGCCTTTGGTATTTTTGAAAATGGTCGTTCATGGCTATTTTCATAAAAAAATGGGGGTTGTGTGGCCATTGATCATCGACCAGAGGCTCATACACCTCACCCCACATATGTTTCCTTGCCATAGATCACATTCTTGGATTTCTGGTGGAGACCATTTCTTGGTCAAAAATCCGCAGGTCTTAGCCTCTAGTATTATTGAAAATGGTCGCTCATGGCTATTTTCAAGGTCGCTCATGGCTATTTTCATAAAAAATGGGGGTTGTGTGGCCATTGATCATCGACCAGAGGCTCATACACCTCACCCCACATATGTTTCCTTGCCATAGATCACATTCTTGGATTTCTGGTGGAGACCGTTTCTTGGATAAAAACTCGTAGGTGTTAGCCTTCGGTATTATTGAAAATGGTCATTCATGGCTATTTTCGACAAAAATGGGGGTTGTGTGGCCATTGATCATCGACTAGAGGCTCATACACCTCACCCCACATATGTTTCCTTGCCATAGATCACATTCTTGGATTTCTGGTGGAGACCATTTCTTGGTCAAAAATTCGTAGGTGTTAGCCTTCGGTATTATTGAAAATGGTCGTTCATGGCTATTTTCGACAAAATGGGGGTTGTGTGGCAATTGATCATCGACCAGAGGCTCATACACCTCACCTCACATATGTTTCCTTGCCATAGATCACATTCTTGGATTTCTGGTGGAGACCGTTTCTTTGTCAAAAATCCGTAGGTCTTAGCCTCCAGTATTATTGAAAATGGTCGCTCATGGCTATTTTCATAAAAAATGGGGGTTGTGTGGCCATTTATCATCGACTAGAGGCTCATAAACCTCACCCCACATATGTTTCCTTGCCATAGATCACATTCTTGGATTTCTGGTGGAGACCATTTCTTGGTTAAAAACTCGTACGTGTTAGCCTTCGGTATTATTGAAAATGGTCATTCATGGCTATTTTCGGCAAAATGGGGGTTGTGTGGCCATTGATCATCGACCAGAGGCTCATACACCTCACCCCACATATGTTTCCTTGCCATAGATCACATTCTTGGATTTCTGATGGAGACCATTTCTTGGTCAAAAATCCGTACGTGTTAGCCTTTTGTATTTTTGAAAATGGTCATTCATGGCTATTTTCGACAAAAATGGGGGTTGTGTGGCCATTGATCATCGACCAGACGCTCATACACCTCACCCCACATATGTTTCCTTGCCATAGATCACATTCTTGGATTTCTGGTGGAGACCATTTCTTGGTTAAAAACTCGTACGTGTTAGCCTTTGGTATTATTGAAAATGGTCGTTCATGGCTATTTTTGACAAAAATGGGGGTTGTGTGGCCATTGATCATCGACCAGAGGCTCGTACACCTCACCCCACATATGTTTCCTTGCCGAAAATAGCCATGAGCGACCATTTTCAAAAATATTAGAGGCTAACACCTACGGATTTTAGACCAAGAAATGGTCGCTCATGGCTATTTTCAAGGTCGCTCGTGGCTATTTTCATAAAAAATGGGGGTTGTGTGGCCATTTATCATCGACTAGAGGCTCATAAACCTCACCCCACATATGTTTCCTTGCCATAGATTACATTCTTGGATTTCTGGTGGAAACCATTTCTTGGTTAAAAACTCGTACGTGTTAGCCTTCGGTATTATTGTAAATGGTCATTCATGGCTATTTTCGACAAAAATGGGGGTTGTGTGGCCATTGATCATCGACCAGAGGCTCATACACCTCACCCCACATATGTTTCCTTGCCATAGATCACATTCTTGGATTTCTGGTGGAGACCATTTCTTGGGCAAAAATCCGTAGGTGTTAGCCTTCGGTATTATTGAAAATGGTCGTTCATGGCTATTTTTGACAAAAATGGGGGTTGTGTGGCCATTGATCATCGACCAGACGCTCATACACCTCACCCCACATATGTTTCCTTGTCATAGATCACATTCTTGGATTTCTGGTGGAGACCATTTCTTGGTCTAAAATCCGTAGGTGTTAGCCTCTAGTATTATTGAAAATGGTCGCTCATGGCTATTTTCAAGGTCGTTCATGGCTATTTTTGACAAAAAATGGGGGTTGTGTGGCCATTGATCATCGACCAGACACTCATACACCTCACCCCACATATGTTTCCTTGCCATAGATCACATTCTTGGATTTCTGGTGGAGACCATTTCTTGGTTAAAAACTCGTACGTGTTAGCCTTCGGTATTATTGAAAATGGTCGTTCATGGCTATTTTCGACAAAAATGGGGGTTGTGTGGCCATTGATCATCGACCAGAGGCTCGTACACCTTACCCCACATATGTTTCCTTGCCATAGACCACATTCTTGGATTTCTGGTGGAGACCATTTCTTGGTCTAAAATCCGTAGGTGTTAGCCTCTAATATTATTGAAAATGGTCGCTCATGGCTATTTTCGGCAAAATGGGGGTTGTGTGGCCATTGATCATCGACTAAAGGCTCATACACCTCACCCCACATATGTTTCCTTGCCATAGATCACATTCTTGGATTTCTGGTGGAGACCATTTCTTGGTTAAAAACTCGTACGTGTTAGCCTTCGGTATTATTGAAAATGGTCGTTCATGGCTATTTTCAGCAAAATGGGGGTTCTGTGGCCATTGATCATCCACCAGAGGCTCGTACACCTCACCCCACATATGTTTCCTTGCCATAGATCACATTCTTGGATTTCTGGTGGAGACCATTTCTTGGTCAAAAATCCGTAGGTGTTAGCCTTTGGTATTTTTGAAAATGGTCGTTCATGGCTATTTTCATAAAAAATGGGGGTTGTGTGGCCATTGATCATCGACCAGAGGCTCATACACCTCACCCCACATAAGTTTCCTTGCCATAGATCACATTCTTGGATTTCTGGTGGAGACCATTTCTTGGTCAAAAATCCGCAGGTCTTAGCCTCTAGTATTATTGAAAATGGTCGCTCATGGCTATTTTCAAGGTCGCTCATGGCTATTTTCATAAAAAATGGGGGTTGTGTGCCATTGATCATCGACCAGAGGCTCATACAACTCACCCCACATATGTTTCCTTGCCATAGATCACATTCTTGGATTTCTGGTGGAGACCGTTTCTTGGATAAAAACTCGTAGGTGTTAGCCTTCGGTATTATTGAAAATGGTCATTCATGGCTATTTTCGACAAAAATGGGGGTTGTGTGGCCATTGATCATCGACTAGAGGCTCATACACCTCACCCCACATATGTTTCCTTGCCATAGATCACATTCTTGGATTTCTGGTGGAGACCATTTCTTGGTCAAAAATCCGTAGGTGTTAGCCTTCGGTATTATTGAAAATGGTCGTTCATGGCTATTTTCGACAAAATGGGGGTTGTGTGGCAATTGATCATCGACTAGAGGCTCATACACCTCACCCCACATATGTTTCCTTGCCATAGATCACATTCTTGGATTTCTGGTGGAGACCATTTCTTGGTCAAAAATCCGTAGGTCTTAGCCTCCAGTATTATTGAAAATGGTCGCTCATGTCTATTTTCATAAAAAATGGGGGTTGTGTGGCCATTTATCATCGACTAGAGGCTCATAAACCTCACCCCACATATATTTCCTTGCCATAGATCACATTCTTGGATTTCTGGTGGAGACCATTTCTTGGTTAAAAACTCGTACGTGTTAGCCTTCGGTATTATTGAAAATGGTCATTCATGGCTATTTTCGGCAAAATGGGGGTTGTGTGGCCATTGATCATCGACCAGAGGCTCATACACCTCACCCCACATATGTTTCCTTGCCATAGATCACATTCTTGGATTTCTGGTGGAGACCATTTCTTGGTCAAAAATCCGTACGTGTTAGCCTTTGGTATTTTTGAAAATGGTCATTCATGGCTATTTTCGACAAAAATGGGGGTTGTGTGGCCATTGATCATCGACCAGACGCTCATACACCTCACCTCACATATGTTTCCTTGCCATAGATCACATTCTTGGATTTCTGGTGGAGACCATTTCTTGGTTAAAAACTCGTACGTGTTAGCCTTCGGTATTATTGAAAATGATCGTTCATGGCTATTTTCGACAAAAATGGGGGTTGTGTGGCCATTGATCATCGACCAGAGGCTCGTACACCTCACCCCAAATATGTTTCCTTGCCATAGATCACATTCTTGGATTTCTGGTGGAGACCATTTCTTGGTCTAAAATCCGTAGGTGTTAGCCTCTAATATTATTGAAAATGGTCGCTCATGGCTATTTTCAAGGTCGCTCATGGCTATTTTCATAAAAAATGGGGGTTGTGTGGCCATTTATCATCGACTAGAGGCTCATAAACCTCACCCCACATATGTTTCCTTGCCATAGATTACATTCTTGGATTTCTGGTGGAAACCATTTCTTGGTTAAAAACTCGTACGTGTTAGCCTTCGGTATTATTGAAAATGGTCGTTCATGGCTATTTTTGACAAAAATGGGGGTTGTGTGGCCATTGATCATCGACCAGAGGCTCGTACACCTCACCCCACATATGTTTCCTTGCCATAGATCACATTCTTGGATTTCTGGTGGAGACCATTTCTTGGTCTAAAATCCGTAGGTGTTAGCCTCTAATATTATTGAAAATGGTCGCTCATGGCTATTTTCGGCAAAATGGGGGTTGTGTGGCCATTGATCATTGACTAAAGGCTCGTACACCTCACCCCACATATGTTTCCTTGCCATAGATCACATTCTTGGATTTCTGGTGGAGACCATTTCTTGGTCAAAAATCCGTAGGTGTTAGCCTTCGGTATTATTGAAAATGGTCGTTCATGGCTATTTTCGACAAAAATGGGGGTTGTGTGGCCATTTATCATCGACTAGAGGCTCATACACCTCACCCCACATATGTTTCCTTGCCATAGATTACATTCTTGGATTTCTGGTGGAAACCTTTTCTTGGATAAAAACTCGTACGTGTTAGCCTTCGGTATTATTGAAAATGGTCAGTCATGGTTATTTTCGGCAAAATGGGGGTTGTGTGGCCATTGATCGTCGACCAGAGGCTCATACACCTCACCCCACATATGTTTCCTTGTCGTAGATCACATTCTTGGATTTCTGGTGGAGACCATTTCTTGGTCAAAAATCCGTAGGTGTTAGCCTTCGGTATTATTGAAAATGGTCGTTCATGGCTATTTTCGACAAAAATGGGGGTTGTGTGGCCATTGATCATCGACCAGACGCTCATAAACCTCACCCCACATATGTTTCCTTGCCATAGATCACATTCTTGGATTTCTGGTGGAGACCATTTCTTGGTCTAAAATCCGTAGGTGTTAGCCTTAGGTATTATTGAAAATGGTCGCTCATGGCTATTTTCGACAAAAATGGGGGTTGTGTGGCCATTGATCATCGACCAGATGCTCATACACCTCACCCCACATATGTTTCCTTGCCATAGATCACATTCTTGGATTTCTGGTGGAGACCATTTCTTGGTCTAAAATCCGTAGGTGTTAGCCTCTAGTATTATTGAAAATGGTCGCTCATGGCTATTTTCAAGGTCGCTCATGGCTATTTTCATAAGAAATGGGGGTTGTGTGGCCATTTATCATCGACTAGAGGCTCATAAACCTCACCCCACATATGTTTCCTTGCCATAGATTACATTCTTGGATTTCTGGTGGAAACCATTTCTTGGTTAACAACTCGTACGTGTTAGCCTTCGGTATTATTGAAAATGGTCATTCATGGCTATTTTCGGCAAAATGGGGGTTGTGTGGCCATTGATCATCGACCAGAGGCTCGTACACCTCACCCCACATATGTTTCCTTGCCATAGATCACATTCTTAGATTTCTGGTGGAGACCATTTCTTGGTCAAAAATCCGTAGGTGTTAGCCTTCGGTATTATTGAAAATGGTCATTCATGGCTATTTTCGACAAAAATGGGGGTTGTGTGGCATTTGATCATCGACTAGAGGCTCATACACCTCACCCCACATATGTTTCCTTGCCATAGATCACATTCTTGGATTTCTGGTGGAGACCATTTCTTGGTCTAAAATCCGTAGGTGTTAGCCTCTAGTATTATTGAAATGGTCGCTCATGGCTATTTTCAAGGTCGCTCATGGCTATTTTCATAAAAAATGGGGGTAGTGTGGCCATTTATCATCGACTAGAGGCTCATAAACCTCACCCCACATATGTTTCCTTGTCATAGATTACATTCTTGGATTTCTGGTGGAGACCATTTCTTGGTTAAAAACTCGTACGTGTTAGCCTTCGGTATTATTGAAAATGGTCATTCATGGCTATTTTCGGCAAAATGGGGGTTGTGTGGCCATTGATCGTCGACCAGAGGCTCATACACCTCACCCCACATATGTTTCCTTGCCATAGATCACATTCTTGGATTTCTGGTGGAGACCATTTCTTGGTCAAAAATCCGTAGGTGTTAGCCTTCGATATTATTGAAAATGGTCATTCATGGCTATTTTCGACAAAAATGGGGGTTGTGTGGCCATTGATCGCGACCAGAGGCTCATACACCTCACCCCACATATGTTTCCTTGTCGTAGATCACATTCTTGGATTTCTGGTGGAGACCATTTCTTGGTCAAAAATCCGTAGGTGTTAGCCTTCGATATTATTGAAAATGGTCGTTCATGGCTATTTTCGACAAAAATGGGGGTTGTGTGACAATTGATCATCGACCAGAGGCTCATACACCTCACCCCACATATGTTTCCTTGCCATAGATCACATTCTTGGATTTCTGGTGGAGACCATTTCTTGGTCAAAAATCCGTAGGTGTTAGCCTTCGGTATTATTGAAAATGGTCGTTCATGGCTATTTTCGACAAAAATGGGGGTTGTGTGGCCATTGATCATCGACCAGAGGCTCATACACCTCACCCCACATATGTTTCCTTGCCATAGATCACATTCTTGGATTTCTGGTGGAGACCATTGTCGGTGTTTTGGGTCCGACCGCACACCCGGGGTTGCCCCTCAAGGTGTTTTTAGGAGTAGGACGGTGTCAACGACTGTAGCAAAATGGTTCGTGCCGGTCGCACGAGGGACAATGGACAAGATTTGCAGGTTCGGGCCGCTTAGAAGTGCGTAACACCCTACGTCCTGGTGAGTATATGAGCGTGGTTACAAGAGGGTTCTCTGGATAGAGGACGCAGAGGGTTTATGTGGGTGGCTAAGTAGAACAGGGTCGATCGTTCTGAAGGGGTGCCCCCTAGGCCTTATATACTCGACCGTGGGGCAGTACACGTGGGTATGATAACAACAAGTAGCTAAAAGATAGTGAACCTCTTGAGTTTATCCCTGCGTAACCCTCGCCGACTTATCCTCGCATGGCTCTGTTGCATGGGGGCTTCAGCGCGGGAAAGTCGGGTCTCTGTTGCGATTCATTCGTTCGACATTTGTGGGCCGTCTGGGTTTGCACTAATCAGTCTTACGTCTTCTTTTCTTTGTTGGTTGTCTTTCCCTAGGCCCACGAAAGAATGACCTTACGAATTATTGGGCCCTTGGGCCTTTCGTGAGGCCTTTTACTTCTTTAGTGGACCCAGGGGATATCTATCCCCCACAAGCCCCCGATCTTTGGGTTGATTTAGAGGTAATCAACTCAAAGATCCAAGGTCCAAAAAATGACTTCCTGCTGTCTTCTCTGGCTCTGATCACTCGTTCGACCAAAGTTTGGTTTTGTGCTTGTGCCTTAGAGGTCGGCATTTTGGATTGTAAGACTCTGGACTTCATTGGGTGCACCGGAGGTGCACCCAATGGGTGTAGCCCCCGACCTTTGAGTAGATTTTAGAAGATAATCTACTCGAGGGTCTTCTTCCAAAGGTTATCTCCATTCGCGCTCCTGCATCTCGATTGAGGATTGGTCTTTTCAATCTTGCTCTACGCCTTAGAAGTCGGCGCTATATCGGTTTAGAATAATACTCCATGGGGTGCACCGGAGGTGCACCCAATGGGTGTAGCCCCCGACCTTCAAATGGATTTTTTAAAGATAATCCATTCGAAGGTCTTCCTTTCGCTTGTGGAAACTGGCATGAAGCTATTTTGCATTATGCTTTTGAGGTCAGCATTATGTCATCAATATTTTGCTGCAAAGGTCAGCGTATATTTTGTCTTTAGCAGCCGAGTTTGCAATCCATCCATATCTTGCTAGGTAGTGCAATTTATTTGCTTCTGCGATTGATTGGACGTTTGACGGACGTTCTCTATCTAGTCTTCACGTCGCTTCTGTCGGCCATATCTTGTACTTTGCTGGCTATATTTGGCTTTCCTCTGATCCTTACTGATATCTCATTTTTGTCTTGAGGTATTCATTGCATGCCCTGCACGGATGTGACCGTTTGAAAAATATACTGATAATTCCTGGGCGTCCCCCCCAATGGGTGTGGGCAAGGGACGGCTTGGTACGCTGAGTGTTTTAGCCGGTTGCCTCTGAGTAGTAATGCGATGGGACGGCTAGTGTAATCATATCCTTTGCGCTGTTGACTGGAGTCCCAATGGGTGTAGTGTTGCATGAAACGGCGTCCGCCGCCTGACGTGTCTTCAGATGGGTGGAAGTGCTTATTGAATGCCTTGCGACTGTTCAGTGACCGCGGTTAGAAGTGAGCGGTTGCCTTTCCCTTCTATAAATAACCCCTTTGCTTCTCTGGTTTCTTCACATCTCTTTGCTGCTCCTTACTGCCTTCTTTTCCTCCCCTCTGTCTGCTTCCGCCATGGGCAAGAACAACAAGCGCAAGCGCGAGCCGACTCCTCCATCGGAGGATTTCGGTGACTCGGAATACTCGGAGGAGGAGTTCTCCTCCGAGTCCGAGGGGTCTCCGGCTCCCGTCTCTCCCCCGGCGTCGTCCGATGACTCGGACGACTCCCAGGGGATAGCCGCGGAGGTCTGGACGTACATCCGGGCCGTCGAGCGCTCCGGGCTCGAAGGCTCGGATGAGTCGGAGTACTCCTCGGATGAGGAGGACTCGGACGGCGGCGACGAGGGTGAAGACGACGACGACGACGACGACGACGACGACGGCGACGGTGACGGCAGCGGCAGTGGCAGGGGCGGCGGCGACGGCAGCAGGGGCAGCACCAAGGGCGACAGCAGCAAGGGCAGCACCAAGGGCGGCAGCAGCAGGGGCAGCACCAAGGGCGGCGGCGGCGGCAGGGGCAGGGCCAGTGGCTAGACGCCACTGGTCTTCTTAGATGTTAGTATAGTTTAGTATAGTTAGAATAATGTAGTAGTAATTAGTGTAGTTTAGTAGTAGTAATAATGTAGAGTAGTATAGTGTAGTTTAGTAGTAGTAGTAATGTAGAGTAGAAGTAGGGAAGTACCAACTCGTGAAGAGTTGGTTTGTAAACTCGTTAACTTCCCTTTAATGAAGAACTGTCGTTGATCCCCCCTTTTTGATGACTTGTCGTTGTTTTTCTTGAATGTTGAATTGATTCTTTTGATATAGTAGAAACAACGCCGAGCGATGTGGAGGTTGACATCAGCGTTTTAGAAGTAATACCAAGCAATCGAACACAAAACCAGTGTTTTAGAGGCAATGCCGAATGATAGAAGGTCGGCATCGGCATTTTAGAAGTAATGCCGAGCGACAGAATACGGGGTCAGTTTTAGAAACAACGCCGAGTGATTGGAGGTCGGCGTCGGCATATTTAGAAGTAATGCCGAGCGATTGAACACGTGGTCGGCGTGTTAGAGGACACGCCGAGTGATTGAAGGTCGGCTTCGGCATTTTAGAGGCAATGCCGAGCGATTGAACACGTGGTCGGCGTTTTAGAGGCAACGCCGAGTGATTGATGGTCGGCTTCGGCATTTTAGAGGCAACGCCGAGCGATTGAACACGTGGTCGGCGTGTTAGAGGACACGCCGAGTGATTGAAGGTCGGCTTCGGCATTTTAGAGGCAACGCCGAGCGATTGAACACGTGGTCGGCGTTTTAGAGGCAACGCCGAGTGATTGAAGGTCGGCTTCGGCATTTTAGAGGCAACGCCGAGCGATTGAACACGTGATCGGCGTTTTAGAGGCAACACCGAGTGATTGAAGGTCGGCGTCGGCATTTTAGAAGTAATGCCGAGCGATTGAACACGTGGTCGGCGTTTTAGAGGCAACGCCGAGTGATAGCCAGCTTCACAAGTTACTTTGAGGAAAATAACCGAGTGATGAGGTGGCACGTCGACTTTCTTGGAAATAACTGTCGGATATCCACGTGGCATGCTGGGATTTCGGAGATGACCGCCGGGTGATGACTGGGCACTTTTTGAAAGGGTATCTGGCTCAAGAATATCCCTTAAGAGTCGCGCTTTTGGCCGCCTTTGCTTTCCGTGCCCTAGTTCTTGCATTTCCGCATCTGAATCTTCTCTGCCACTCGCCTCTTACTCTGTTTCGCCAGTGAGAAGCAAGATGGCGCCCAAGAGAAAAACTGCGAACTCGTCTGCTGCAGTGATCCCCGCAATCGACCCCAACAGCCAGTTACCCTTCGCAGGTAACCACATGTCTGTAATTTCTGAAGCTGAGCTTCTCCGCCTTGTCTCCATCGGGGTTCTTCCTCCGCGGGAACTCTGTTCTTGGCGGGTTTGCCACGGGACTACTGTCCCAACCGAAGATACCCACGAGTCAGTAGTTTACACTCCTTTCCTTCTTCGCGGCCTCGGCCTTCCCATATCTCCTTTTTTCCGTGGCATCCTTGATTTTTATCACATCAACCTGACTCATTTGAACCCTAATTCCATTCTCCAAATCTCTATTTTCGTTCACCTTTGCGAAGCTTATCTCGGCGTGCTGCCGCATTTTGGCTTATGGAAGTATCTATATCACTGCCGTCCTGGGATGGCCGGGGGGCAACATCAGTTGGTCGGAGGTGCCAGTTTGGAGATGCGCCGTGGGCGGAAGACCGAGTATCTCGAGATACCCCTCAAAGACAGCATTAAAGGTTGGCGCCTGGAGTGGTTTATAATTGATAATTATGGAAATTCTCTCCCTTCCCGTTCAGGAAGACAGCCAGACGTTCGTACTCCGAGTTGGACTGAGTCTCCCACGGATCAAGAAGTGGCCGAGGCAGGCGTGTTGCTTACTGAAGTCGGATTACTGAAAGAGAGAGGTCTGACTGCCGAAGCTGTGGTCACAGATTTTGTTTTCAAGAACATTCAGCCGCTGAAAGACAGGGCCTATCCGGCATATCTTTACCGAGGGCTGGCCAACTCAACCCGAGTTACCAATAGGAGAATTCCTTCTGTTGATTTGGTAAGCCGACTCGAAATGATCCTCAGGGGTAAAGTTTCAAACGTTGGTGCTCCAGTGGCATACTCGGCTTGGAATCTACCTTTTTGTGTCCAATCCGCCCGTGACTGATAGCAATTTGGGTCTTAGAGTGCGACCCTCTGCTGAAGAGGTCCGTTCCTTAGTTGCTTCGCTCGGGGAGATACCTGATGATGAACGGCAGATTTATTTTGAAGTGCCCCTGAACCCTAGTGATGCAGACATAAATGACATGCTCGATCTGCTAGCTGAGGATTCATCTGATGCTGCTCCTGATGGTACATTGGCAGTGGTGCCCCTTCCAGAGGTTGATGCGACCTTGGATGTCCCGAAACCTGTCAGTACTCGCCCGAGGCGCCCTAGCCGAACCAGTCAGCCCGAGCCTTCTGCTGATGAGCAGAAGAAGAAGAGAAGACGCCTCCGGCGAGTATCCAGCTTTGACGAGGATGCCAGTACCTTAGCTCCTGCTGCCGAAGAAATGACTGCAACTGGCCTTGCTGATATTGATCCCAATGGGTGTGCTCCGCCTGCTGCTGACCCCAATGAGGATGTTGTTTGTGCTGTTACCGTGGAAGATGAGGAGGAAGAAAATGAAACTCCATTAACTCGGAAAAACAGTCGGCAGTTCGTCGCTAGCGGTGGAAGTAGTGGAGTTCCTTCTCCTGCCTTGTCTGCCCTTATTGGTTTGCAAGAACTGTCCATGGCCAATTTTGATCAAGCTCTAGAGGATATGGTCCCTGAGAACTTGTTGTTGGAACCTGCAGATGCTGATGCAACAGAAACTTGTGCAGCCGTGCCAGATGCTGGGTTGAGGTCATCCCGTGCCTCGTCGACCTTAGAGCATGATCTCGAGGGTCGGGATGCTGACCTGGATCGTCCTGATCCTATGGAAGTAGCTGAAGGCCCGTCGACCTTAGAGGTGGTTACGGCAGAGAGCTTGGATCCCTTGAATAGTGCTGACACGTGCCCAGCCCCCGAGGATGTCGCCGGGGAGGACTCATCTCGGGTGAGGAGTGTAGGCCACTACCCAGCCCCCGAGGGTGTTGCCGGGGATGACCCGGCTCGAGTGGGCAGTGCCAACCTTGACCCAGCCCCCGAGGGTGTTCGAGCGAGGTCTCCTTCATGCACTTCCATGGATGTTCATGTGGGTTCACCTCCACACTCTGGCGGCATGGTGGTGGCTCAAACTCCGGATCAGGGGGTCGCTTTAGAGGGCAGCATCCCCACTGGTCTGGCGTTAGGCTCTGCTGAATGTACTGAGCTCGTTCCCGCTGGTCTGCTGCAAGCTGCTTCGGGTGGTGGTCTGGCTCCTGGTCATCAGCTGATTTCTCCTGACTTGGGGATCCCTTCGCTTTTTTCCAACCTCCAGGTGCTGTGCTGTGCTTTAGTTTGATCTTTATGTTGCATGAATTGTTGCCATTATGTTCATCCGCTCTTCTTATCAGGCTTTGGTGGATGGAATGGTCGGCCAGCTGAAGTCGCAGGGTGCTTCCATCCCGGAGGTGGCTTCATCTCTTGAGCGTTGGAATCCGGTGTTGCTTCGGGGTCGTGTATCTGAGTTGGAGGCAACTAATGCTGGTTAGTGTCCTTTCTTCTTCCTCTTTGTTCTTGTCCGTGGATTGTTTTACCTTCTGACATCATTTTGTTTGAATACCTCTTGATAGGGATGACTCGGCAGATCACAGTTCTTGAAGAAAAACATTCCCAAGATCAAGCTGAAATGGCTCGACGATGCGCTGACTTCGAGGAGAAGTATTCTCAGAGTCAGATCGAGTTGAGTCAGGTCTCTGCGGCTTTGGATGATGCCAACACTCTGAGTTCTTCTCTCCATGCTCAGATTGACTCTGAGAAGGTAGCTTACGAACCCGTGCTTCGCCTTATCATGCTCTTGGATTCTGAATGAGTTGATTTTTGCTTGTAGGAAGAAAAACGCATCCTTGCTGCTTCTCGCGACAACCTGGACAGATTGTACCGAGATTCCAGCAACTCGCTGACCATCTTGGAGAGGAGCCACCGTTTTACGATGGAGGAGCTGGACAATCAGCGTCGTCAGCTGCAAGAATCCTCGGACGAAGTGACCCGCCTTACACAGTTGCTATCAGCAAAGGATGCCACCATCAAGGGACTCCGAGCTTCTAAGAAATCCATTGCTCAGGAGTTAGAAACTGCCCAGCAGGCTGTTAAAGTTGCCGAAGAAGCTGCTGTCACTTTCAAAGCTCAGCGCGACAAGGCCCTGGACAAGGCCATTCGGGCGGGACGAATCTTGATGAGAAGACCCGGCGTGGTTGTCCCTGAAGATATAAGAGCCGAGGTGAATGCTGCCCCTGATTCCTCGAATCGCCCTTCTTCGTCAGTCGTTCCTGAGAAAGACATTGGAAAATAAAGAAACAGTTCGCGTGCTCTGAGCGCGCAGTTAGCATGATCAAGTACTCGTTAGAGGTTATCGGCTTATCATTCGAATGACATCATCACTTTCTTATTGTATCCGAATTTTGAATTTGTGGTAACGCTACATGATGATTATGAAGTTTGTTTTGTGGGATATGGAAATCATCCCCGGAACTGCATAAGCACGAGTATGCTATACCGGTTTAAGCCGTAAATGACTTTTAGCCGATAACTCCGTTAGTAGGGTTTAGTGGTCCCCCTAGGTAAAGTAAGCGTGAGCATGTTGCACCGCCTTAAGTCGTTGCCGACTTAAGTCGATTGCTCCGTTTGTAGGGCATAGTGGTCACCCCGAGTTAAGTAAGCGTGAGCATGTTGCACCGCCTTAAGTCGTTGCTGACTTAAGTCGATTGCTCCATTTGTAGGGCATAGTGGTCACCCCGAGTTAGGTAAGCGTGAGCATGTTGCACCGCCTTAAGTCGTTGCCGACTTAAGTCGATTGCTCCGTTTGTAGGGCATAGTGGTCACCCCGAGTTAAGTAAGCGTGAGCATGTTGCACCGCCTTAAGTCGTTGCCGACTTAAGTCGATTGCTCCGTTTGTAGGGCATAGTGGTCACCCCGAGTTAAGTAAGAATGCAAGTCAATCATAAATGAGCCAAGTATCTTTGAAATCTCTCTTTATTGACGACGTATTTCCATTATACAGAATACATGGTTGCCCCGGCTGTTTTGAGATACAGCTAGGGGTAAAACTTTCGGAGGTGCTCTATGTTCCAGGAGTTCCCAACTTCTGTGCCATCCATCTGGGTGAGGCGATATGATCCGGGACGAGTGACCTCTGCTACTATGAAAGGTCCTTCCCATAAGGGTGATAACTTGTGCCGTCCCTCCCCCGTTAGAATTCGGCGGAGGACGAGGTCTCCCATCGAAAAGGAACGTTGCCGCACAGCTTTATCGTGGTAGCGCCTTAGAGTCTGCTGGTATCGTGCTGATTGAATCACTGTATTCAGTCGTTCTTCCTCAAGTACGTCAATATCTTCCAGCCTAGTGGCTTCGGCTTCTGCTATGCTTTCGAAGATCAATCTTGGCGCCCCAAACTTGAGATCAGCAGGTAGCACTGCCTCCGACCCATAGACCATGAAGAAAGGAGTGTTTCCATGCAGGGCCCGGCTAGGTTGGGTTCTCAAGCTCCAAACAACATAAGGCAATTCTCTTATCCATTTTCCTGTGAATTTTTCGTTTTTATCAAAGACCTTTTTTCTAAGTGCCTCCAATATCATTCCGTTGGCCCGCTCAACCTGCCCGTTGGCTCTCGGATGGGCTACAGATGCATACTTGATCTGAATGCTTTTTTGCTCGCAGAAGTCAAAGAATTCTGAACTGGTGAAGTTGGATCCCAAGTTAGTGATGATACTGTTTGGTATCCCAAATCTGAATATTATGCTTTGTATGAATTCCACGGCTTTAGCAGAGGTTAAAGAGGCAATGGGCTGGAACTCTATCCATTTAGTGAATTTGTCAATTGCCACCAATACATGGGTGTATCCTCCTTGAGCTTTCTTGAAAGGTCCAATCATATCCAATCCCCAGCATGCAAAAGGCCAAGTTACTGGTATGGTCTGTAGCTGCTGTGCTGGCATGTGCTGTTGCTTTGACAGGTATTGGCAAGCTTCGCATCTCTGAACTAACTCGGCTGCATCGTTCTTCGCCGTCGGCCAATAGAATCCTGACCTGAAAATCTTCCCGACTAATGTTCTGGATGCTGCATGTACTCCACACTACCCTGCATGGACTTCCTTCAGAAGTTGCTTCCCGGTGGACGGGAGGACGCACTTCATGAGGACGCCTGACGCGCCCCTCCTGTATAATACCTCCCCAATGAGCGTATAGTGAGCTGATTGTCTGGCAATGCGCTCTGCCGAGTTGTTGTCATCTGGTTCTTCTTCATTCTTTATATACTTAATAATCGGTTGCCTCCAGTCATCAGAGTCTGACTCAGGCTGATCTATGATGTTGCACTCTTCTATTTGATCCGTCGAGATGCTCGGCTGGAGAATTTCTTGCACAAAGATTCCGGGCGGGACCTGAGTCCGACCGGATCCGAGCTTGGACAGTACATCGGCCGCCGTGTTCCGATCTCTTTCTATATGATGAAACTCCAGACCCTCGAATTTATCTTCTAGCTTCCGGACGACGGCGCAGTATTTTCCCATTGAATCACTTGAACAATCTCATTCCTTGTTTATCTGACTGATGACTACCAGAGAATCTCCATACACCATCAGTCTCTTGACGCCCAGTGATATGGCGATGTTTAATCCGTGTATCAAAGCTTCATACTCGGCTGCGTTGTTAGAGGCCGGGAATAGCAACTGGAGAGCATACTTGAGGTGCTCGCCTCCAGGTGCAGTGAAGAGAATCCCTGCTCCTGCTCCCTGCAGCTTCAGCGAGCCATCGAAATACATTCGCCATACTTCCGCCGTTTCTGGATTGTCTGGAACTTGCTGTTCTGTCCACTCTGATACGAAATCGACCAGTGCTTGAGTTTTGATGGCAGTGCGAGGTCGGAACTCGATATCATGGGATCCCAACTCGCAAGCCCACTTGGCTATTCGGCCAATGGCTTCCTTGTTGTGAAGAATATCCCCTATTGGAAAACCAGTGACTACTATGACTTTGTGGTCGTCAAAGTAGTGGCGCAGCTTGCGGGCAGTTAGAAGTACTGCATATAATAGCTTCTGAACTTGAGGATACTTTTTCTTCGATGGACCTAGAACCTCACTGATGAAGTAGACAGGATGTTGTACCGGGTAGGCATGCCCTTCTTCCACTCGCTCGACTACCAACGCAGTGCTTACCACGTGAGTCGTGCAAGAGATATATAGCAGCAAATCTTCAGCTGGTTGAATCGGCGTAGCTCGCCGGGGCGGCTTTAGTACTGGTGGTGTTGTCAGGAATTTCTTCAGTGCATCTAGAGCTTCTTGTGCTTCTGACGTCCATTGAAAATTATCCACCTTCTTGAGCAGTTTGTAAAATGGCAGACCTTTTTCTCCCAGCCTGGATATGAATCTGCTCAGGGCTGCCATACATCCAGTGAGTCGCTGAACCTTCTTTTGCGACCGAGGGGCTTCCATCTTCATGATAGCTTCAATCTTATCTGGATTAGCTTCAATTCCCCGGTGGCTGACAATAAATCCGAGTAACTTTCCTGCTGGTACCCCGAAGACGCATTTCTCAGGATTGAGCTTCCATCTATATCTTCTCAGGCTGTTGAAAACCAGCTGTAAGTCTTCGATGAAGTTTTCCGGATTCTCCGTTTTAATCACCACGTCGTCTACGTAAGCCTCCACACGCTTGCCCCAGTGATCGGCTAAGCATGTTTGAATGGCTCTCTGATAAGTCGCTCCAGCGTTTTTGAGGCCGAACGGCATGGAGGTATAACAGAAAGCACCAAACGGGGTGATGAACGCCGTTTTTTCCTCGTCTTCTTTTGCCAAACTAATCTGATGATACCCGGAATAGCAATCTAAGAAAGACAGCATAGAACATCCAGCGGTGGAATCCACCACCTGATCTATCCTCGGGAGCCCGAAGGGATCCTTCGGACAGTGTTTGTTGAGATCAGTATAGTCGACGCACATGCGCCAATCCACTTTATTCTTTTTGAGTACAAGAACAGGGTTGGCTAACCACTCGGGGTGTAATACTTCTCTAATAAATCCGGCCGCGACCAAGCGAGCTAACTCGGCACGAATGGCCTCTCTCTTGTCGGGCGTGAAACGACGCAACTTTTGCCGGATTGGCCTCGCCTGAGGATAGACTTTCAATTTGTGCTCGGCCAACTCCCTCGGGACTCCCGGCATATCCGCAGGTTGCCATGCGAATACGTCTCGGTTATCTTGCAGGAACTGGACGAGTGCGCTTTCCTATTTGTCATTCAAACTGGAGCTGATGATGGCCGCCTTGCGCTCATCGGCAAACCCCAGGTTGATCCGCTTGGTTTCTTCAGTCGGCCGCATAGAGGTCGCGGCCTGAGCTTCGTTTGCCGGCACGGCGAGGTCTTCCTCAGGCTTAGAGTTCGCCGGTGTAGAAGGAACCGTTGACGGCTTGGTGGTGAGGGCTGCTTGGATGGCCACTCGGAAACATTCTGCGGCGCCTTGGAAGTCGGCGCGCACAGTTATGATTCCTTGCGGTCCTGGCATCTTCAGTATCATGTAGGTATAGTGCGGGATGGCCATGAATTTGGCTAGCCCCGGCCTTCCGATGATGGCGTTGTAACCGCAGTCGAAGTTCGCCACCTCAAACCTCAGGAACTCGGTTCTGTAGTTATCCGGAGTCCCGAAGGTGACCGGCATGTAGATGTGGCCCAGCGGGTATTCCCCTTCCGTCGGCACGATGCCGAAGAAGGGAGTATCTGACTCGTGGAGCTCTTTGAGGTGAACTCCCAAGCCTTGGAGTGTACGGGGGAAGGTGACGTTGATGCTGCTCCCCCCGTCCACTAGCACCTTCTTTACCCGGCTCTCTCGGATCACCGGATCGACGAGGAGCGGGTACTTGCCTGGATGGTCAAAGTTGAGCCATTGATCCTCCCGAGTGAAAGTGATTGGGTGCTCCGACCACCGGTACGGGGCGGGAGGGCCGGTGGTCGCCACCAGTATCTGGCGGTCGTTGAGCTTTTGTTGTCTTTTGTTTTCCTGCGACCCATGTCCGCCGAAGATGACGTTGACCTCCCTGTCAACGCGCGGGAAAGCTCCTCCTCCCCCCTCCTCCGGCTGATGGGGCTGTCGTGGTTCACCTGGTCCTCCCCTCGGCGGAGGAGGCGGTAGGGGTTGGAAGGGTCGACCATGTCCGACGGAGTGCTTGAAGTCCCGGCAGTTACGTAGAGTATGGCGCATGTCCTTGTGGTACGGGCACTGGGCGTCGAGGATGTCGTCCAACGTGCGCTCGCCTCCGCGAGGTCCTCCTCGGGCGCGAGAGGCAGGCGGTCCGGCGGCGTGTATTTCTTCGCGAGGCCTCTTCTCCCAGCGTTTGTCGGGTGGTTGGTTCGCGTCGCGTCGTGGTGCTGTCGGTGCGGGTTTTGCTCCTCCGATGAGGTCCTGGGCCCGTTCGTCGGCGGTGATGTAGAGGTCGGCTTCCCGGAACAGCTCCTCGGAGGTAGTCGGCGCCTTTTGTAGTATGGCTCGGACGAAAGCCGAGTCGTTAGATCCTCTGTAGAAGTCCTCGATCACGGCCGCCTCCGTGACCTCGGGGATGCGGTTTCTCATGGTCTGGAACCTTTTAAGGTATGACCGGAGAGTCTCATCCCCCCGGCGCTTGATGGATTTGAGGTCCCATGGTTGCGCTGGCTTGTCGGAGAGAGACTGGAAGTTGGTGGTGAAGCGTCGACTGAAGTCTCCCCAGTCGTCGATGCAGTGTCGGGGTAGATGTCGTAGCCACTGCAGCGCGTCTTGCCCGAGGACGATGGGCAGATACGCAGTCATGACGTCTTCGGATGCCCCGGCAGCCCGAGCAGTGGTGGTGTAGACGGCTAACCAACCCCCTGGATCCTGCTTAGGTTCATATTTGTCGACATTGGATACCTTGAAGTTGGGAGGCCATTGGATGGCCCTAAGGCGCAGAGTAAGGGCGGATACTCCGCACGTGTCCTCCTGTCGTCGGGGATGACGTCTGTCCCGGGGAGGGGAGTGGCGGTGGTGGTTCCTCGACCGTCCCCGGGTGGTACCACCAGTTGAAGCTGTTGCCGACTCAGTCCGGGTGGCCTGGCTTTGAGTCGGGAAGCCATGATCTCGATCATACTCCTCCCGACGGCGAATTTCGTTCTCGTGCCGCCGTTCGCGCGAAGCATTGATAGAGCTTCGCGCGTCTCGGCGACTGTTGATGGCGTGTCGCAAATCGTTCGGCGGGTGAGCGAGCGGTAGAAGATGGTTGGCTGCCTGAGTGAACAGGCGTCGGTATCCCTCGGCGTCGGGAGTCCGAGGAAGTCCGTCAGCTATTCGAGCTAGAACGCCTCCGACTTCACTCGGCGTGTTCATAGCTCGGGCGAAGTCGGGGTTCAAGTTGCGCCCGAAGAGCGGATTCTCGCGTCGTTGCCTTGCATCTTGCTCGGCTTGCTCCTGAGTCCGACAGCGATCACGTCGTCGGGAGTTCCTTCGTTCCCTGAAGACGCGTTCTTCCGGAGTTTCTCCTATCTCTGAGACCTCGTCCCGCGAGACAGGCTGCTCCGGATCCCGTTCTCCAGCTGCGTGATGTCGTCGAACGTTCCTGCGTCGGTTCCTTCGTCGGCGGGATTCTTGCTGAGGCGGTTCTTCTCCAGGCGCAGTCGGTTCATCGTCGGAGATGGCGGGCGACTCTGCTCTCCCGATGAAGAGGACGTCGGGGTAGAACGGTATTGCTGTCGCGGCGACTTTCTTTCCGTTCTCCTTTGAGGTCGGAGAAACGGGAAGAACGACTTGCCTCTCCCTGGTCTCCTTCTTTCTCACGACCTGTGTACATTCTTTCGTCGGGGAAGTAGACAGCGGAGTCTTCCGGGTCAGCGAGCTTCTAGCTCCAGCCTCCCCGGAGACGATCTTTTTCCGAAGAGCCGGAGGTAGCGTCTTTCCAGCTTTTTCGGAGTTTGTTGGAGGAGACTTCTGTTCCGGCAAATCTGCGAGGCGGTGTAGAATTCCCTCTTCGTCCGCCACGGATGAGATTGTCCCGAAGCAGAATATGGATCCGGGACGCACGGTGATCTTGCTGTGGAAGGTGACGGCCATTGAGCTAGCTTGGATCGTCAACACACCCCCTACCTGGCGCGCCAACTGTCGGTGTTTTGGGTCCGACCGCACACCCGGGGTTGCCCCTCAAGGTGTTTTTAGGAGTAGGACGGTGTCAACGACTGTAGCAAAATGGTTCGTGCCGGTCGCACGAGGGACAATGGACAATATTTGCAGGTTCGGGCCGCTTAGATGTGCGTAACACCCTATGTCCTGGTGAGTATATGAGCGTGGTTACAAGAGGGTTCTCTGGATAGAGGACGCAGAGGGTTTATGTGGGTGGCTAAGTAGAACAGGGTCGATCGTTCTGAAGGGGTGCCCCCTAGGCCTTATATACTCGACCGTGGGGCAGTACACGTGGGTATGATAACAACAAGTAGCTAAAAGATAGTGAACCTCTTGAGTTTATCCCTGCGTAACCCTCGCCGACTTATCCTCGCATGGCTCTGTTGCATGGGGGCTTCAGCGCGGGAAAGTCGGGTCTCTGTTGCGATTCATTCGTTCGACGTTTGTGGGCCGTCTGGGTTTGCACTAATCAGTCTTACGTCTTCTTTTCTTTGTTGGTTGTCTTACCCTAGGCCCACGAAAGAATGACCTTACGAATTATTGGGCCCTTGGGCCTTTCGTGAGGCCTTTTACTTCTTTAGTGGACCCAGGGGATATCTATCCCCCACAACCATTTCTTGGTCAAAAATCCGTACGTGTTAGCCTCTAGTATTATTGAAAATGGTCGCTCATGGCTATTTTCAAGGTCGCTCATGGCTATTTTCATAAAAAATGGGGGTTGTGTGGCCATTGATCATCGACCAGAGGCTCATACACCTCACCCCACATATGTTTCTTTGCCATAGATCACATTCTTGGATTTCTGGTGGAGACCATTTCTTGGTTAAAAACTCGTAGGTGTTAGCCTTCGGTATTATTGAAAATGGTCATTCATGGCTATTTTCGGCAAAATGGGGGTTTTGTGGCCATTTATCATCGACCAGAGGCTCATACACCTCACCCCACATATGTTTCCTTGCCATAGATTACATTCTTGGATTTCTGGTGGAGACCATTTCTTGGTTAAAAACTCGTACGTGTTAGCCTTTGGTATTTTTGAAAATGGTCATTCATGGCTATTTTCGACAAAAATGGGGGTTGTGTGGCCATTGATCATCGACCAGACGCTCATACACCTCACCCCACATATGTTTCCTTGCCATAGATCACATTCTTGGATTTATGGTGGAGACCATTTCTTGGTCAAAAATCCGTAGGTGTTAGCCTTCAGTGTCATTGAAAATGGTCGTTCATGGCTATTTTCGACAAAAATTAGGGTTGTGTGGCCATTGATCGTCGACCAGAGGCTCATACACCTCACCCCACATATGTTTCCTTGCCATAGATCACACCATAGATTACATTCTTGGATTTCTGGTGGAAACCATTTCTTGGTTAAAAACTCGTACGTGTTAGCCTTCGGTATTATTGAAAATGGTCATTCATGGCTATTTTCGGCAAAATGGGGGTTGTGTGGCCATTGATCATCGACTAGAGGCTCGTACACCTCACCCCACATATGTTTCCTTGCCATAGATCACATTCTTGGATTTCTGGTGGAGTCCATTTCTTGGTCAAAAATCCGTAGGTGTTAGCCTTTGGTATTTTTGAAAATGGTCATTCATGGCTATTTTCGACAAAAATGGGGGTTGTGTGGCCATTGATCATCGACCAGACGCTCATACACCGCACCCCACATATGTTTCCTTGCCATAGATCACATTCTTGGATTTCTGGTGGAGACCATTTCTTGGTTAAAAACTCGTACGTGTTAGCCTTCGGTATTATTGAAAATGGTCGTTCATGGCTATTTTCGGCAAAATGGGGGTTGTGTGGCCATTGATCTTCCACCATAGGCTCATACACCTCACCCCACATATGTTTCCTTGCCATAGATCACATTCTTGGATTTCTGGTGGAGACCATTTCTTGGTCAAAAATCCGTAGGTGTTAGCCTTCGGTATTATTGAAAATGGTCGTTCATGGCTATTTTCGACAAAATGGGGGTTGTGTGGCCATTGATCATCGACCAGAGGCTCATACACCTCACCCCACATATGTTTCCTTGTCGTAGATCACATTCTTGGATTTCTGGTGGAGACCATTTCTTGGGCAAAAATCCGTAGTTGTTAGCCTTCGATATTATTGAAAATGGTCGTTCATGGCTATTTTCGACAAAAATGGGGGTTGTGTGGCCATTGATATTCGACCAGAGGCTCATACACCTCACTACACATATGTTTCCTTGCCATAGATCACATTCTTGGATTTCTGGTGGAGACCATTTCTTGGTCAAAAATCCGTAGGTGTTAGCCTTCGGTATTATTGAAAATGGTCGTTCATGGCTATTTTCGACAAAAATGGGGGTTGTGTGGCCATTGATCATCGACCAGAGGCTCATACACCTCACCCCACATATGTTTCCTTGCCATAGATCACATTCTTGGATTTCTGGTGGAGACCATTTCTTGGTCAAAAATCTGTGGTGTTAGCCTTCGATATTATTGAAAATGGTCGTTCATGGCTATTTTCGACAAAAATGGGGGTTGTGTGGCCATTGATCATCGACCAGAGGCTCATACACCTCACCCCACATATGTTTCCTTGCCATAGATCACATTCTTGGATTTTTGGTGGAGACCATTTCTTGGTTAAAAACTCGTAGGTGTTAGCCTTCGGTATTATTGAAAATGGTCATTCATGGCTATTTTCGGCAAAATGGGGGTTGTGTGGCCATTTATCATCGACCAGAGGCTCATACACCTCACCCCACATATGTTTCCTTGCCATAGATTACATTCTTGGATTTCTGGTGGAGACCATTTCTTGGTTAAAAACTCGTACGTGTTAGCCTTTGGTATTTTTGAAAATGGTCATTCATGGCTATTTTCGACAAAAATGGGGGTTGTGTGGCCATTGATCATCGACCAGACGCTCATACACCTCACCCCACATATGTTTCCTTGCCATAGATCACATTCTTGGATTTATGGTGGAGACCATTTCTTGGTCAAAAATCCGTAGGTGTTAGCCTTCAGTGTCATTGAAAATGGTCGTTCATGGCTATTTTCGACAAAAATTAGGGTTGTGTGGCCATTGATCGTCGACCAGAGGCTCATACACCTCACCCCACATATGTTTCCTTGCCATAGATCACACCATAGATTACATTCTTGGATTTCTGGTGGAAACCATTTCTTGGTTAAAAACTCGTACGTGTTAGCCTTCGGTATTATTGAAAATGGTCACTCATGGCTATTTTCGGCAAAATGGGGGTTGTGTGGCCATTGATCATCGACCAGAGGCTCGTACACCTCACCCCACATATGTTTCCTTGCCATAGATCACATTCTTGGATTTCTGGTGGAGACCATTTCTTGGTCAAAAATCCGTAGGTGTTAGCCTTCGGTATTATTGAAAATGGTCATTCATGGCTATTTTCGACAAAAATGGGGGTTGTGTGGCCATTGATCATCGACCAGACGCTCATACACCTCACCCCACATATGTTTCCTTGCCATAGATCACATTCTTGGATTTCTGGTGGAGACCATTTCTTGGTTAAAAACTCGTACGTGTTAGCCTTCGGTATTATTGAAAATGGTCGTTCATGGCTATTTTCGGCAAAATGGGGGTTGTGTGGCCATTGATCTTCCACCATAGGCTCATACACCTCACCCCACATATGTTTCCTTGCCATAGATCTCATTCTTGGATTTCTGGTGGAGACCATTTCTTGGTCAAAAATCCGTAGGTGTTAGCCTTCGGTATTATTGAAAATGGTCGTTCATGGCTATTTTCGACAAAAATGGGGGTTGTGTGGCCATTGATCATCGACCAGAGGCTCATACACCTCACCCCACATGTTTCCTTGCCATAGATCACATTCTTGGATTTCTGGTGGAGACCATTTCTTGGTCAAAAATCCGTAGGTGTTAGCCTTCGGTATTTTTGAAAATGGTCATTCATGGCTATTTTCGGCAAAATGGGGGTTGTGTGGCCATTGATCATCGACCAGAGGCTCGTACACCTCACCCCACATATGTTTCCTTGCCATAGATCACATTCTTGGATTTCTGGTGGAGACCATTTCTTGGTCAAAAATCCGTAGGTGTTAGCCTTCGATATTATTGAAAATGGTCGTTCATGGCAATTTTCGACAAAAATGGGGGTTGTGTGGCCATTGATATTCGACCAGAGGCTCATACACCTCACTACACATATGTTTCCTTGCCATAGATCACATTCTTGGATTTCTGGTGGAGACCATTTCTTGGTCAAAAATCCGTAGGTGTTAGCCTTCGGTATTATTGAAAATGGTCATTCATGGCTATTTTCGACAAAAATGGGGGTTCTGTGGCCATTGATCATCGACCAGACGCTCATACACCTCACCCCACATATGTTTCCTTGCCATAGATCACATTCTTGGATTTCTGGTGGAGACCATTTCTTGGTCAAAAATCCGTAGGTGTTAGCCTTCGGTATTATTGTAAATGGTCATTCATGGCTATTTTCGACAAAAATGGGGGTTGTGTGGCCATTGATCATCGACCATAGGCTCATACACCTCACCCCACATATGTTTCCTTGCCATAGATCACATTCTTGGATTTCTGGTGGAGACCATTTCTTGGTCAAAAATCCGTAGGTCTTAGCCTCTAGTATTATTGAAAATGGTCGCTCATGGCTATTTTCATAAAAAATGGGGGTTGTGTGGCCATTGATCATCGACCAGAGGTTCGTACACCTCACCCCACATATGTTTCCTTGCCATAGATTACATTCTTGGATTTCTGGTGGAAACCATTTCTTGGTTAAAAACTCGTACGTGTTAGCCTTCGGTATTATTGAAAATGGTCATTCATGGCTATTTTCGGCAAAATGGGGGTTGTGTGGCCATTGATTATCGGCCAGATGCTCATACACCTCACCCCACATATGTTTCCTTGCCATAGATCACATTCTTGGATTTTTGGTGGAGACCATTTCTTGGTCAAAAATCCGTAGGTCTTAGCCTCTAGTATTATTGAAAATGTTCGCTCATGGCTATTTTCAAGGTCGCTCATGGCTATTTTCATAAAAAATGGGGGTTGTGTGGCCATTTATCATCGACTAGAGGCTCATAAACCTCACCCCACATATGTTTCCTTGCCATAGATTACATTCTTGGATTTCTGGTGGAAACCATTTCTTGGTTAAAAACTCGTACGTGTTAGCCTTCGGTATTATTGAAAATGGTCATTCATGGCTATTTTCAACAAAAATGGGGGTTGTGTGGCCATTGATCATCGACCAGAGGCTCATACACCTCACCCCACATATGTTTCGTTGCCATAGATCACATTCTTGGATTTCTGGTGGAGACCATTTCTTGGTCAAAAATCCGTAGGTGTTAGCCTTCAGTATTATTGAAAATGGTCATTCATGCCATTTCTTGGTTAAAAACTCGTACGTGTTAGCCTTCGGTATTATTGAAAATGGTCATTCATGGCTATTTTCGACAAAAATGGGGGTTGTGTGGCCATTGATCATCGACCAGAGGCTCGTACACCTCACCCCACATATGTTTCCTTGCCATAGATCACATTCTTGGATTTCTGGTGGAGACCATTTCTTGGTCTAAAATCCGTAGGTGTTAGCCTCTAGTATTATTGAAAATGGTCGCTCATGGCTATTTTCAAGGTCGCTCATGGCTATTTTCATAAAAATGGGGGTTGTGTGGCCATTGATCATCGACCAGAGGCTCATACACCTCACCCCACATATGTTTCCTTGCCATAGATCACATTCTTGGATTTCTGGTGGAGACCATTTCTTGGTCAAAT
This sequence comes from Zea mays, assembly GCF_902167145.1. Lineage (NCBI taxonomy): Eukaryota > Viridiplantae > Streptophyta > Magnoliopsida > Poales > Poaceae > Zea > Zea mays. The sequence goes on along the minus strand of NW_023367025.1, from coordinate 30,232 downwards.
ATCTGTAGCTGTTAGCCTTCGGTATTATTGTAAATGGTCATTCATGGCTATTTTCGACAAAAATGGGGGTTGTGTGGCCATTGATCATCGACCAGACGCTCATACACCTCACCCCACATATGTTTCCTTGCCATAGATCACATTCTTGGATTTCTGGTGGAGACCATTTCTTGGTCTAAAATCCATAGGTGTTAGCCTCTAGTATTATTGAAAATGGTCGCTCATGGCTATTTTCAAGGTCGCTCATGGCTATTTTCATAAAAAATGGGGGTTGTGTGGCCATTTATCATCGACTAGAGGCTCATAAACCTCACCCCACATATGTTTCCTTGCCATAGATCACATTCTTGGATTTCTGGTGGAGACCATTTCTTGGTAAAAAACTCGTACGTGTTAGCCTTCGGTATTATTGAAAATGGTCGTTCATGGCTATTTTCGACAAAAATGGGGGTTGTGTGGCCATTGATCATCGACCAGAGGCTCATACACCTCACCCCACATATGTATCCTTGCCATAGATCACATTCTTGGATTTCTGGTGGAGACCATTTCTTGGTCAAAAATTCGTAGGTGTTAGCCTTCGATATTATTGAAAATGGTCATTCATGGCTATTTTCGGCAAAATGGGGGTTGTGTGGCCATTGATCATCGACCAGACGCTCATAGACCTCACCCCACATATGTTTCCTTGCCATAGATCACATTCTTGGATTTCTGGTGGAGACCATTTCTTGGTCAAAAATCCGTAGGTCTTAGCCTCTAATATTATTGAAAATGGTCGCTCATGGCTATTTTCATAAAAAAATGGGGGTTGTGTGGCCATTTATCATCGACTAGAGGCTCATAAATCTCACCCCACATATGTTTCCTTGCCATAGATCACATTCTTGGATTTCTGGTGGAGACCATTTCTTGGTCAAAAATCCGTAGGTGTTAGCCTTCGGTATTATTGAAAATGGTCGTTCATGGCTATTTTCGACAATAATGGGGGTTGTGTGGCCATTGATCATCGACCAGACGCTCATACACCTCACCCCACATATGTTTCCTTGCCATAGATCACATTCTTGGATTTCTGGTGGAGACCATTTCTTGGTCTAAAATCCGTAGGTGTTAGCCTCTAGTATTATTCAAAATGGTCGCGCATGGCTATTTTCAAGGTCGCTCATGGATATTTTCATAAAAAATGGGGGTTGTGTGGCCATTTATCATCGACTAGAGGCTCATAAACCTCACCCCACATATGTTTCCTTGCCATAGATTACATTCTTGGATTTCTGGTGGAAACCATTTCTTGGTTAAAAACTCGTACGTGTTAGCCTTCGGTATTATTGAAAATGGTCATTCATGGCTATTTTCGGCAAAATGGGGGTTGTGTGGCCATTGATCGTCGACCAGAGGCTCATAGACCTCACCCCACATATGTTTCCTTGTCGTAGATCACATTCTTGGATTTCTGGTGGAGACCATTTCTTGGTCAAAAATCCGTACGTGTTAGCCTTTGGTATTTTTGAAAATGGTCATTCATGGCTATTTTCGACAAAAAATGGGGGTTGTGTGGCCATTGATCATCGACTAGAGGCTCATACACCTCACCCCACATATGTTTCCTTGCCATAGATCACATTCTTGGATTTCTAGTGGAGACCATTTCTTGGTCAAAAATCCGTAGGTGTTAGCCTTCGATATTATTGAAAATGGTCGTTCATGGCTATTTTTGACAAAAATGGGGGTTGTGTGGCCATTGATCATCGACCAGACGCTCATACACCTCACCCCACATATGTTTCCTTGCCATAGATCACATTCTTGGATTTCTGGTGGAGACCATTTCTTGGTCTAAAATCCGTAGGTGTTAGCCTCTAGTATTATTGAAAATGGTCGCTCATGGCTATTTTAAAGGTCGCTCATGGTTATTTTCATAAAAAATAGGGGTTGTGTGGCCATTGATCATCGACCAGAGCCTCATACACCTCACCCCACATATGTTTCCTTGCCATAGATCACATTCTTGGATTTCTGGTGGAGACCATTTCTTGGTCAAAAATCCGTAGGTGTTAGCCTTCGGTATTATTGTAAATGGTCATTCATGGCTATTTTCGACAAAAATGGGGGTTGTGTGGCCATTGATCATCGACCAGAGGCTCATTCACCTCACCCCACATATGTTTCCTTGCCATAGATCACATTCTTGGATTTCTGGTGGAGACCATTTCTTGGTCTAAAATCCGTAGGTGTTAGCCTCTAGTATTATTGAAAATGGTCGCTCATGGCTATTTTCAAGGTCGCTCATGGCTATTTTCATAAAAAATGGGGGTTGTGTGGCCATTTATCATCGACTAGAGGCTCATAAACCTCACCCCACATATGTTTCCTTGCCATAGATTACATTCTTGGATTTCTGGTGGAAACCATTTCTTGGTTAAAAACTCGTACGTGTTAGCCTTCGGTATTATTGAAAATGGTCATTCATGGCTATTTTCGGCAAAATGGGGGTTGTGTGGCCATTGATCGTCGACCAGAGGCTCATACACCTCACCCCACATATGTTTCCTTGTCGTAGATCACATTCTTGGATTTCTGGTGGAGACCATTTCTTGGTCAAAAATTCGTAGGTGTTAGCCTTCGATATTATTGAAAATGGTCATTTATGGCTATTTTCGGCAAAATGGGGGTTGTGTGGCCATTGATCATCGACCAGACGCTCATAGACCTCACCCCACATATGTTTCCTTGCCATAGATCACATTCTTGGATTTCTGGTGGAGACCATTTCTTGGTCAAAAATCCGTAGGTCTTAGCCTCTAATATTATTGAAAATGGTCGCTCATGGCTATTTTCATAAAAAAATGGGGGTTGTGTGGCCATTTATCATCGACTAGAGGCTCATAAATCTCACCCCACATATGTTTCCTTGCCATAGATCACATTCTTGGATTTCTGGTGGAGACCATTTCTTGGTCAAAAATCCGTAGGTGTTAGCCTTCGGTATTATTGAAAATGGTCGTTCATGGCTATTTTCGACAATAATGGGGGTTGTGTGGCCATTGATCATCGACCAGACGCTCATACACCTCACCCCACATATGTTTCCTTGCCATAGATCACATTCTTGGATTTCTGGTGGAGACCATTTCTTGGTCTAAAATCCGTAGGTGTTAGCCTCTAGTATTATTCAAAATGGTCGCGCATGGCTATTTTCAAGGTCGCTCATGGATATTTTCATAAAAAATGGGGGTTGTGTGGCCATTTATCATCGACTAGAGGCTCATAAACCTCACCCCACATATGTTTCCTTGCCATAGATTACATTCTTGGATTTCTGGTGGAAACCATTTCTTGGTTAAAAACTCGTACGTGTTAGCCTTCGGTATTATTGAAAATGGTCATTCATGGCTATTTTCGGCAAAATGGGGGTTGTGTGGCCATTGATCGTCGACCAGAGGCTCATAGACCTCACCCCACATATGTTTCCTTGTCGTAGATCACATTCTTGGATTTCTGGTGGAGACCATTTCTTGGTCAAAAATCCGTACGTGTTAGCCTTTGGTATTTTTGAAAATGGTCATTCATGGCTATTTTCGACAAAAAATGGGGGTTGTGTGGCCATTGATCATCGACTAGAGGCTCATACACCTCACCCCACATATGTTTCCTTGCCATAGATCACATTCTTGGATTTCTAGTGGAGACCATTTCTTGGTCAAAAATCCGTAGGTGTTAGCCTTCGATATTATTGAAAATGGTCGTTCATGGCTATTTTTGACAAAAATGGGGGTTGTGTGGCCATTGATCATCGACCAGACGCTCATACACCTCACCCCACATATGTTTCCTTGCCATAGATCACATTCTTGGATTTCTGGTGGAGACCATTTCTTGGTCTAAAATCCGTAGGTGTTAGCCTCTAGTATTATTGAAAATGGTCGCTCATGGCTATTTTCAAGGTCGCTCATGGTTATTTTCATAAAAAATAGGGGTTGTGTGGCCATTGATCATCGACCAGAGCCTCATACACCTCACCCCACATATGTTTCCTTGCCATAGATCACATTCTTGGATTTCTGGTGGAGACCATTTCTTGGTCAAAAATCCGTAGGTGTTAGCCTTCGGTATTATTGTAAATGGTCATTCATGGCTATTTTCGACAAAAATGGGGGTTGTGTGGCCATTGATCATCGACCAGAGGCTCATTCACCTCACCCCACATATGTTTCCTTGCCATAGATCACATTCTTGGATTTCTGGTGGAGACCATTTCTTGGTCTAAAATCCGTAGGTGTTAGCCTCTAGTATTATTGAAAATGGTCGCTCATGGCTATTTTCAAGGTCGCTCATGGCTATTTTCATAAAAAATGGGGGTTGTGTGGCCATTTATCATCGACTAGAGGCTCATAAACCTCACCCCACATATGTTTCCTTGCCATAGATTACATTCTTGGATTTCTGGTGGAAACCATTTCTTGGTTAAAAACTCGTACGTGTTAGCCTTCGGTATTATTGAAAATGGTCATTCATGGCTATTTTCGGCAAAATGGGGGTTGTGTGGCCATTGATCGTCGACCAGAGGCTCATACACCTCACCCCACATATGTTTCCTTGTCGTAGATCACATTCTTGGATTTCTGGTGGAGACCATTTCTTGGTCAAAAATCCGTAGGTGTTAGCCTTCGATATTATTGAAAATGGTCGTTCATGGCTATTTTCGACAAAAATGGGGGTTGTGTGGCCATTGATCGTCGACCAGAGGCTCATACACCTCACCCCACATATGTTTCCTTGCCATAGATCACATTCTTGGATTTCTGGTGGAGACCATTTCTTGGTTAAAAACTCGTACGTGTTAGCCTTCGGTATTATTGAAAATGGTCATTCATGGCTATTTTCGGCAAAATGGGGGTTGTGTGGCCATTGATCGTCGACCAGAGGCTCATACACCTCACCCCACATATGTTTCCTTGCCATAGATCACATTCTTGGATTTCTGGTGGAGACCATTTCTTGGTCAAAAATCCGTAGGTGTTAGCCTTCAGTGTCATTGAAAATGGTCGTTCATGGCTATTTTCGACAAAAATTAGGGTTGTGTGGCCATTGATCGTCGACCAGAGGCTCATACACCTCACCCCACATATGTTTCCTTGCCATAGATCACATTCTTGGATTTCTGGTGGAGACCATTTCTTGGGCAAAAATCCGTAGGTGTTAGCCTTTGGTATTTTTGAAAATGGTCATTCATGGCTATTTTCGACAAAAATGGGGGTTGTGTGGCCATTGATCTTCGACCAGAGGCTCATAAACCTCACCCCACATATGTTTCCTTGCCATAGATTACATTCTTGGATTTATGGTGGAGACCATTTCTTGGTCAAAAATCCGTAGGTGTTAGCCTTCAGTGTCATTGAAAATTGTCGTTCATGGCTATTTTCATAAAAAAATGGGGGTTGTGTGGCCATTGATCATCGACCAGAGGCTCATACACCTCACCCCACATATGTTTCCTTGTCGTAGATCACATTCTTGGATTTCTGGTGGAGACCATTTCTTGGTCAAAAATCCGTAGGTGTTAGCCTTCGATATTATTGAAAATGGTCGTTCATGGCTATTTTCGACAAAAATGGGGGTTGTGTGGCCATTGATCTTCGACCAGAGGCTCATACATCTCACTACACATATGTTTCCTTGCCATAGATCACATTCTTGGATTTATTGTGGAGACCATTTCTTGGTCAAAAATCCGTAGGTGTTAGCCTTCAGTGTCATTGAAAATGGTCGTTCATGGCTATTTTCGACAAAAAATAGGGTTGTGTGGCCATTGATCGTCGACCAGAGGCTTATACACCTCACCCCACATATGTTTCCTTGCCATAGATCACATTCTTGGATTTCTGGTGGAGACCATTTCTTGGCCAAAAATCTGTAGGTGTTAGCCTTTGGTATTTTTGAAAATGGTCATTCATGGCTATTTTCGACAAAAATGGGGGTTGTGTGGCCATTGATCTTCGACCAGAGGCTCATAAACCTCACCCCACATATGTTTCCTTGCCATAGATTACATTCTTGGATTTATGGTGGAGACCATTTCTTGGTCAAAATACGTAGGTGTTAGCCTTCAGTGTCATTGAAAATGGTCGTTCATGGCTATTTTCATAAAAAATGGGGGTTGTGTGGCCATTGATCATCGACCAGAGGCTCGTACACCTCACCCCACATATGTTTCCTTGCCATAGATCACATTCTTGGATTTCTGGTGGAGACCATTTCTTGGTCAAAAATCCGTAGGTGTTAGCCTTCGGTATTATTGAAAATGGTCGTTCATGGCTATTTTCGACAAAAATGGGGGTTGTGTGGCCATTGATCATCGACCAGACGCTCATACACCTCACCCCACATATGTTTCCTTGCCATAGATCACATTCTTGGATTTCTGGTGGAGACCATTTCTTGGTCTAAAATCCGTAGGTGTTAGCCTCTAGTATTATTGAAAATGGTCGCTCATGGCTATTTTCAAGGTCGCTCATGGCTATTTTCATAAAAAATGGGGGTTGTGTGGCCATTTATCATCGACTAGAGGCTCATAAATCTCACCCCACATATGTTTCCTTGCCATAGATCACATTCTTGGATTTCTGGTGGAGACCATTTCTTGGTAAAAAATCCGTAGGTGTTAGCCTTCGGTATTATTGAAAATGGTCATTCATGGCTATTTTCGACAAAAATGGGGGTTGTGTGGCCATTGATCATCGACCAGACGCTCATACACCTCACCCCACATATGTTTCCTTGCCATAGATCACATTCTTGGATTTCTGGTGGAGACCATTTCTTGGTCTAAAATCCGTAGGTGTTAGCCTCTAGTATTATTGAAAATGGTCGCTCATGGCTATTTTCAAGGTCGCTCATGGCTATTTTCATAAAAAATGGGGGTTGTGTGGCCATTGATCATCGACCACAGGCTCATACACCTCACCCCACATATGTTTCCTTGCCATAGATCACATTCTTGGATTTTTGGTGGAGACCATTTCTTGGTCAAAAATCCGTAGGTGTTAGCCTTCGGTATTATTGTAAATGGTCATTCATGGCTATTTTCGACAAAAATGGGGGTTGTGTGGCCATTGATCATCGACCAGACGCTCATACAACTCACCCCACATATGTTTCCTTGCCATAGATCACATTCTTGGATTTCTGGTGGAGACCATTTCTTGGTCTAAAATCCGTAGGTGTTAGCCTCTAGTATTATTGAAAATGGTCGCTCATGGCTATATTCAAAGTCGCTCATGGCTATTTTCATAAAAAAATGGGGGTTGTGTGGCCATTTATCATCGACTAGAGGCTCATAAACCTCACCCCACATATGTTTCCTTGCCATAGATCACATTCTTGGATTTCTGGTGGAGACCATTTCTTGGTTAAAAACTCGTACGTGTTAGCCTTCGGTATTATTGAAAATGGTCATTCATGGCTATTTTCGGCAAAATGGGGGTTGTGTGGCCATTGATCGTCGACCAGAGGCTCGTACACCTCACCCCACATATGTTTCCTTGCCATAGATCACATTCTTGGATTTCTGGTGGAGACCATTTCTTGGTCAAAAATCCGTAGGTGTTAGCCTTCGGTATTATTGAAAATGGTCGTTCATGGCTATTTTCGACAAAAATGGGGGTTGTGTGGCCATTGATCATCGACCAGACGCTCATACACCTCACCCCACATATGTTTCCTGGCCATAGATCACATTCTTGGATTTCTGGTGGAGACCATTTCTTGGTCAAAAATCCGTACGTGTTAGCCTTTGGTATTTTTGAAAATGGTCATTCATGGCTATTTTCGACAAAAATGGGGGTTGTGTGGCCATTGATCTTCGACCAGAGGCTCATAAACCTCACCCCACATATGTTTCCTTGCCATAGATTACATTCTTGGATTTCTGGTGGAAACCATTTCTTGGTTAAAAACTCGTACGTGTTAGCCTTCGGTATTATTGAAAATGGTCATTCATGGCTATTTTCGGCAAAATGGGGGTTGTGTGGCCATTGATCATCGACCAGAGGCTCATACACCTCACCCCACATATGTTTCCTTGCCATAGATCACATTCTTGGATTTCTGGTGGAGACCATTTCTTGGTTAAAAATCCGTACGTGTTAGCCTTTGGTATTTTTGAAAATGGTCATTCATGGCTATTTTCGACAAAAATGGGGGTTGTGTGGCCATTGATCATCGACTAGAGGCTCATACACCTCACCCCACATATGTTTCCTTGCCATAGATCACATTCTTGGATTTCTGGTGGAGACCATTTCTTGGTCAAAAATCCGTAGGTCTTAGCCTCTAGTATTATTGAAAATGGTCGCTCATGGCTAATTTCATAAAAAATGGGGGTTGTGTGGCCATTTATCATCGACTAGAGGCTCATAAACCTCACCCCACATATGTTTCCTTGCCATAGATCACATTCTTGGATTTCTGGTGGAGACCATTTCTTGGTTAAAAACTCGTACGTGTTAGCCTTCGGTATTATTGAAAATGGTCGTTCATGGCTATTTTCGGCAAAATGGGGGTTGTGTGGCCATTGATCATCGACCAGAGGCTCGTACACCTCACCCCACATATGTTTCCTTGCCATAGATCACATTCTTGGATTTCTGGTGGAGACCATTTCTTGGTCAAAAATCCGTAGGTGTTAGCCTTCGGTATTATTGTAAATGGTCATTCATGGCTATTTTCGACAAAAATGGGGGTTGTGTGGCCATTGATCATCGACCAGAGGCTCATACACCTCACCCCACATATGTTTCCTTGTCGTAGATCACATTCTTGGATTTCTGGTGGAGACCATTTCTTGGTCTAAAATCCGTAGGTGTTAGCCTCTAGTATTATTGAAAATGGTCGCTCATGGCTATTTTCAAGGTCGCTCATGGCTATTTTCATAAAAAATGGGGGTTGTGTGGCCATTTATCATCGACTAGAGGCTCATAAACCTCACCCCACATATGTTTCCTTGCCATAGATTACATTCTTGGATTTCTGGTGGAAACCACTTCTTGGTTAAAAACTCGTACGTGTTAGCCTTCGGTATTATTGAAAATGGTCATTCATGGCTATTTTCGGCAAAATGGGGGTTGTGTGGCCATTGATCGTCGACCAGAGGCTCATACAACTCACCCCACATATGTTTCCTTATCGTAGATCACATTCTTGGATTTCTGGTGGAGACCATTTCTTGGTCAAAAATCCATACGTGTTAGCCTTTGGTATTTTTGAAAATGGTCATTCATGGCTATTTTCGACAAAAATGGGGGTTGTGTGGCCATTGATCATCGACTAGAGGCTCATACACCTCACCCCACATATGTTTCCTTGCCATAGATCACATTCTTCGATTTCTGGTGGAGACCATTTCTTGGTCAAAAATCCGTACGTGTTAGCCTTCGGTATTATTGAAAATGGTCGTTCATGGCTATTTTCGACAAAAATGGGGGTTGTGTGGCCATTGATCATCGACCAGACACTCATACACCTCACCCCACATATGTTTCCTTGCCATAGATCACATTCTTGGATTTCTGGTGGAGACCATTTCTTGGTTAAAAACTCGTACGTATTAGCCTTCGGTATTATTGAAAATGGTCATTCATGGCTATTTTCGGCAAAATGGGGGTTGTGTGGCCATTGATCATCGACCAGAGGCTCGTACACCTCACCCCACATATGTTTCCTTGCCATAGATCACATTCTTGGATTTCTGGTGGAGACCATTTCTTGGGCAAAAATCCGAATGTGTTAGCCTTTGGTATTTTTGAAAATGGTCATTCATGGCTATTTTCGACAAAAATGGGGGTTGTGTGGCCATTGATCATGGACTAGAGGCTCATACACCTCACCCCACATATGTTTCCTTGCCATAGATCACATTCTTGGATTTCTGGTGGAGACCATTTCTTGGTCAAAAATCCGTAGGTGTTAGCCTTCAGTGTCATTGAAAATGGTCGTTCATGGCTATTTTCGACAAAAATTAGGGTTGTGTGGCCATTGATCGTCGACCAGAGGCTCATACACCTCACCCCACATATGTTTCCTTGCCATAGATCACATTCTTGGATTTCTGGTGGAGACCATTTCTTGGTCAAAAACTCGTACGTGTTAGCCTTCGGTATTATTGAAAATGGTCGTTCATGGCTATTTTCGGCAAAATGGGGGTTCTGTGGCCATTGATCATCAACTAGAGGCTCGTACACCTCACCCCACATATGTTTCCTTGCCATAGATCACATTCTTGGATTTCTGGTGGAGACCATTTCTTGGTCAAAAATCCGTAGGTGTTAGCCTTCGGTATTATTGAAAATGGTCGTTCATGGCTATTTTCGGCAAAATGGGGGTTCTGTGGCCATTGATCATCGACCAGAGGCTCTTACACCTCACCCCACATATGTTTCCTTGCCATAGATCACATTCTTGGATTTCTGGTGGAGACCATTTCTTGGTCAAAAATTCGTAGGTGTTAGCCTTCGGTATTATTGAAAATGGTCATTCATGGCTATTTTCGGCAAAATGGGCGTTGTGTGGCCATTGATCGTCGACTAGAGGCTCATACACCTCACCCCACATATGTTTCCTTGTCGTAGATCACATTCTTGGATTTCTGGTGGAGACCATTTCTTGGTCAAAAATCCGTAGGTCTTAGCCTCTAGTGTTATTGAAAATGGTCGCTCATGGCTATTTTCATAAAAAATGGGGGTTGTGTGGCCATTGATCATCGACCAAGCCATGAACGACCATTTTCAAAAATACCAAAGGCTAACACGTACGGATTTTTGACCAAGAAATGGTCTCCACCAGAAATCCAAGAATGTGATCTATGGCAAGGAAACATATGTGGGGTGAGGTTTATGAGCCTCTAGTCGATGATAAATGGCCACACAACCCCCATTTTTGTCGAAAATAGCCATGAACGACAGTTTTCAATAATACCGAAGGCTAACACCTACGGATTTTTGACCAAGAAATGGTCTCCACCAGAAATCCAAGAATGTGATCTATGGCAAGGAAACATATGTGGGGTGAGGTGTATGAGCCTCTGGTCGATGATCAATGGCCACACAACCCCCATTTTTGTCGAAAATAGCCATGAACGACCATTTTCAATAATATCGAAGGCTAACACCTACGGATTTTTGACCAAGAAATGGTCTCCACCAGAAATCCAAGAATGTGATCTATGGCAAGGAAACATATGTGGGGTGAGGTGTATGAGCCTCTGGTCGACGATCAATGGCCACACAACCCTAATTTTTGTCGAAAATAGCCATGAACGACCATTTTCAATAATACCGAAGGCTAACACGTACGAGTTTTTAACCAAGAAATGGTTTCCACCAGAAATCCAAGAATGTAATCTAAGGCAAGGAAACATATGTGGGGTGAGGTGTATGAGCCTCTGGTCGACGATCAATGGCCACACAACCCTAATTTTTGTCGAAAATAGCCATGAACGACCATTTTCAATGACACTGAAGGCTAACACCTACGGATTTTTGACCAAGAAATGGTCTCCACCATAAATCCAAGAATGTAATCTATGGCAAGGAAACATATGTGGGGTGAGGTTTATGAGCCTCTGGTCGAAGATCAATGGCCACACAACCCCCATTTTTGTCGAAAATAGCCATGAATGAACATTTTCAAAAATACCAAAGGCTAACACCTACGGATTTTTGCCCAAGAAATGGTCTCCACCAGAAATCCAAGAATGTGATCTATGTCAAGGAAACATATGTGGGGTGAGGTGTATGAGCCTCTGGTCGACGATCAATGGCCACACAACCCTAATTTTTGTCGAAAATAGCCATGAACGACCATTTTCAATGACACTGAAGGCTAACACCTACGGATTTTTGACCAAGAAATGGTCTCCACCATAAATCCAAGAATGTGATCTATGGCAAGGAAACATATGTGTAGTGAGGTGTATGAGCCTCTGGTCGAAGATCAATGGCCACACAACCCCCATTTTTGTCGAAAATAGCCATGAATGACCATTTACAATAATACCGAAGGCTAACACCTACGAATTTTTGACCAAGAAATGGTCTCCACCAGAAATCCAAGAATGTGATCTATGGCAAGGAAACATATGTGGGGTGAGGTGTACGAGCCTCTGGTCGATCATCAATGGCCACACAACCCCCATTTTTGTCGAAAATAGCCATGAACGACCATTTTCAATGACACTGAAGGCAAACACCTACGGATTTTTGACCAAGAAATGGTCTCCACCAGAAATCCAAGAATGTGATCTATGGCAAGGAAACATATGTGGGGTGAGGTGTACGAGCCTCTGGTCAATGATCAATGGCCACACAACCCCCATTTTGCCGAAAATAGCCATGAACGACCATTTTCAATAATACCGAAGGCTAACACGTACGAGTATTTAACCAAGAAATGGTCTCCACCAGAAATCCAAGAATGTGATCTATGGCAAGGAAACATATGTGGGGTGAGGTTTATGAGCCTCTAGTCGATGATAAATGGCCACACAACCCCCATTTTTTATGAAAATAGCCATGAGCGACCATTTTCAATAATACTAGAGGCTAACACCTACGGATTTTAGGCCAAGAAATGGTCTCCACCAGAAATCCAAGAATGTGATCTACGACAAGGAAACATATGTGGGGTAAGGTGTATGAGCCTCTGGTCGACGATCAATGGCCACACAACCCCCATTTTGCCGAAAATAGCCATGAATGACCATTTTCAATAATACCGAAGGCTAACACGTACGAGTTTTTGACCAAGAAATGGTCTCCACCAAAAATCCAAGAATGTGATCTATGGCAAGGAAACATATGTGGGGTGAGATTTATGAGCCTCTAGTCGATGATAAATGGCCACACAACCCCCATTTTGCCGAAAATAGCCATGAATGACCATTTTCAATAATACCGAAGGCTAACACCTACGGATTTTTGACCAAGAAATGGTCTCCACCAGAAATCCAAGAATGTGATCTATGGCAAGGAAACATATGCGGGGTGAGGTGTATGAGCCTCTGGTCGACGATCAATGGCCACACAACCCTAATTTTTGTCGAAAATAGCCATGAACGACCATTTTCAATGACACTGAAGGCTAACACCTACGAATTTTTGACCAAGAAATGGTCTCCACCATAAATCCAAGAATGTGATCTATGGCAAGGAAACATATGTGGGGTGAGGTGTATGAGCGTCTGGTCGATGATCAATGGCCACACAACCCCCATTTTTGTCGAAAATAGCCATGAACGACCATTTTCAATAATATCGAAGGCTAACACCTACAGATTTTTGACCAAGAAATGGTCTCCACCAGAAATCCAAGAATGTGATCTACGACAAGGAAACATATGTGGGGTGAGGTGTATGAGCCTCTGGTCGACGATCAATGGCCACACAACCCCCATTTTTGTCGAAAATAGCCATGAATGACCATTTTCAAAAATACCAAAGGCTAACACGTACGGATTTTTGACCAAGAAATGGTCTCCACCAGAAATTCAAGAATGTGATCTATGGCAAGGAAACATATGTGGGGTGAGGTGTATGAGCCTCTGGTCGATGATCAATGGCCACACAACCCCCATTTTTGTCGAAAATAGCCATGAATGACCATTTACAATAATACCGAAGGCTAACACCTACGGATTTTTGACCAAGAAATGGTCTCCACCAGAAATCCAAGAATGTGATCTATGGCAAGGAAACATATGTGGGGTGAGGTGTATGAGCCTCTGGTCGATGATCAATGGCCACACAACCCCCATTTTTGTTGAAAATAGCCATGAACGACCATTTTCAATAATACCGAAGGCTAACACGTACGAGTTTTTGACCAAGAAATGGTCTCTACCAAAAATCCAAGAATGTGATCTATGGCAAGGAAACATATGTGTAGTGAGGTGTACGAGCCTCTGGTCGATGATCAATAGCCACACAACCCCCATTTTTGTCGAAAACAGCCATGAATGACCATTTTCAATAATACCGAAGGCTAACACCTACGGATTTTTGACCAAGAAATGGTCTCCACCAGAAATACAAGAATGTGATCTATGGCAAGGAAACATATGTGGGGTGAGGTGTACGAGCCTCTGGTCGATGATCAATGGCCACAGAACCCCTATTTTGCCGAAAATAGCCATGAACGACCATTTTCAATAATACCGAAGGCTAACACGTACGAGTTTTTGACCAAGAAATGGTCTCCACCAAAAATCCAAGAATGTGATCTATGGCAAGGAAACATATGTGTAGTGAGGTGTACGAGCCTTTGGTTGATGATCAATGGCCACACAACCCCCATTTTTGTCGAAAATAGCCATGAATGACCATTTTCAATAATACCGAAGGCTAACACCTACGGATTTTTGACCAAGAAATGGTCTCCACCAGAAATCCAAGAACGTGATCTATGGCAAGGAAACATATGTGGGGTGAGGTGTACGAGCCTCTGGTCGATGATCAATGGCCACACAACCCCCATTTTGCCGAAAATAGCCATGAACGACCATTTTCAATAATACCGAAGGCTAACACGTACGAGTTTTTAACCAAGAAATGGTCTCCACCAGAAATCCAAGAATGTGATCTATGGCAAGGAAACATATGTGGGGTGAGGTTTATGAGCCTCTAGTCGATGATAAATGGCCACACAACCCCCATTTTTTATGAAAATAGCCATGAGCGACCTTGAAAATAGCCATGAGCGACCATTTTCAATAATACAAGAGGCTAACACCTACGGATTTTAGACCAAGAAATGGTCTCCACCAGAAATCCAAGAATGTGATCTATGGCAAGGAAACATATGTGGGGTGAGGTGTATGACCGTCTGGTCGATGATCAATGGCCACACAACCCCCATTTTTGTCGAAAATAGCCATGAACGACCATTTTCAATAATACCGAAGGCTAACACCTACGGATTTTTGACCAAGAAATGGTCTCCACCAGAAATCCAAGAATGTGATCTATGGCAAGGAAACATATGTGGGGTGAGGTGTATGAGCCTCTGGTCGACGATCAATGGCCACACAACCCTAATTTTTGTCGAAAATAGCCATGAACGACCATTTTCAATGACACTGAAGGCTAACACCTACGGATTTTTGACCAAGAAATGGTCTCCACCAGAAATCCAAGAATGTGATCTACGACAAGGAAACATATGTGGGGTGAGGTGTATGAGCCTCTGGTCGACGATCAATGGCCACACAACCCCCATTTTGCCGAAAATAGCCATGAATGACCATTTTCAATAATATCGAAGGCTAACACCTACGGATTTTTGACCAAGAAATGGTCTCCACCAGAAATCCAAGAATGTGATCTACGACAAGGAAACATATGTGGGGTGAGGTGTATGAGCCTCTGGTCGACGATCAATGGCCACACAACCCCCATTTTGCCGAAAATAGCCATGAATGACCATTTTCAATAATACCGAAGGCTAACACGTACGAGTTTTTAACCAAGAAATGGTTTCCACCAGAAATCCAAGAATGTAATCTATGGCAAGGAAACATATGTGGGGTGAGGTTTATGAGCCTCTAGTCGATGATAAATGGCCACACAACCCCCATTTTTTTTATGAAAATAGCCATGAGCGACCTTGAAAATAGCTATGAGCGACCATTTTCAATAATACTAGAGGCTAACACCTACGGATTTTAGACCAAGAAATGGTCTCCACCAGAAATCCAAGAATGTGATCTATGGCAAGGAAACATATGTGGGGTGAGGTGTATGAGCGTCTGGTCGATGATCAATGGCCACACAACCCCCATTTTTGTCGAAAATAGCCATGAACGACCATTTTCAATAATACCGAAGGCTAACACGTATGAGGTTTTAACCAAGAAATGGTTTCCACCAGAAATCCAAGAATGTAATCTATGGCAAGGAAACATATGTGGGGTGAGGTGTATGAGCCTCTGGTCGATGATCAATGGCCACACAACCCCCATTTTTGTCGAAAATAGCCATGAGCGACCATTTTCAATAATACCGAAGGCTAACACCTACGGATTTTAGGCCAAGAAATGGTCTCCACCAGAAATCCAAGAATGTGATGTATGGCAAGGAAACATATGTGGGGTGAGGTGTATGAGCCTCTGGTCGATGATCAATGGCCACACAACCCCCATTTTTGTCGAAAATAGCCATGAACGACCATTTTCAATAATACCGAAGGCTAACACGTACGAGTTTTTGACCAAGAAATGGTCTCCACCAAAAATCCAAGAATGTGATCTATGGCAAGGAAACATATGAGGGGTGAGATTTATGAGCCTCTAGTCGATGATAAATGGCCACACAACACCCATTTTTTTATGAAAATAGCCATGAGCGACCATTTTCAATAATACTAGAGGCTAAGACCTACTGATTTTTGACCAAGAAATGGTCTCCACTAGAAATCCAAGAATGTGATCTATGGCAAGGAAACATATGTGGGGTGAGGTGTATGAGCCTCTGATCGATGATCAATGGCCACACAACCCCCATTTTGCCGAAAATAGCCATGAATGACCATTTTCAATAATACCGAAGGCTAACACGTACGAGTTTTTAACCAAGAAATGGTTTCCACCAGAAATCCAAGAATGTGATCTATGGCAAGGAAACATATGTGGGGTGAGGTGTACGAGCCTCTGGTCGATGATCAATGGCCACACAACCCCCATTTTTTATGAAAATAGCCATGAGCGACCATTTTCAATAATACTAGAGGCTAAGACCTACAGATTTTAGACCAAGAAATGGTCTCCACCAGAAATCCAAGAATGTGATCTATGGCAAGGAAACATATGTGGGGTGAGGTGTATGAGCGTCTGGTCGATGATCAATGGTGTGGCCATTGATCATCGACCAGAGGCTCATACACCTCACCCCACATATGTTTCCTTGCCATAGATCACATTCTTGGATTTCTGGTGGAGACCATTTCTTGGTCAAAAATCCGTAGGTGTTAGCCTTCGGTATTATTGTAAATGGTCATTCATGGCTATTTTCGACAAAAATGGGGGTTGTGTGGCCATTGATCATCGACCAGATGCTCATACACCTCACCCCACATATGTTTCCTTGCCATAGATCACATTCTTGGATTTCTGGTGGAGACCATTTTTTGGTCTAAAATCCGTAGGTGTTAGCCTCTAGTATTATTAAAAATGGTCGCTCATGGCTATTCTCAAGGTCGCTCATGGCTATTTTCATAAAAAATGGGGGTTGTGTGGCCATTTATCATCGACTAGAGGCTCATAAACCTCACCCCACATATGTTTCCTTGCCATAGATTACATTCTTGGATTTCTGGTGGAGACCATTTCTTGGTTAAAAACTCGTACGTGTTAGCCTTCGGTATTATTGAAAATGGTCATTCATGGCTATTTTTGGCAAAATGGGGGTTGTGTGGCCATTGATCGTCGACCAGAGGCTCATACACCTCACCCCACATATGTTTCCTTGCCATAGATCACATTCTTGGATTTCTGGTGGAGACCATTTCTTGGTCAAAAATCCGTAGGTGTTAGCCTTCGGTATTATTGTAAATGGTCATTCATGGCTATTTTCGACAAAAATGGGGGTTGTGTGGCCATTGATCATCGACCAGAGGCTCATACACCTCACTACACATATGTTTCCTTGCCATAGATCACATTCTTGGATTTATGGTGGAGACCATTTCTTGGTCAAAAATCCGTAGGTGTTAGCCTTCAGTGTCATTGAAAATGGTCGTTCATGGCTATTTTCGACAAAAATTAGGGTTGTGTGGCCATTGATCGTCGACCAGAGGCTCATACACCTCACCCCACATATGTTTCCTTGCCATAGATCAAATTCTTGGATTTCTGGTGGAGACCATTTCTTGGTCAAAAATCCGTAGGTGTTAGCCTTCGGTATTATTGAAAATGGTCGTTCATGGCTATTTTCGACAAAAATGGGGGTTGTGTGGCCATTGATCATCGACCAGACGCTCATACACCTCACCCCACATATGTTTCCTTGCCATAGATCACATTCTTGGATTTCTAGTGGAGACCATTTCTTGTTTAAAAACTCGTACGTGTTAGCCTTCGGTATTATTGAAAATGGTCATTCATGGCTATTTTCGGCAAAATGGGGGTTGTGTGGCCATTGATCATCGACCAGAGGCTCGTACACCTCACCCCACATATGTTTCCTTGCCATAGATCACATTCTTGGATTTCTGGTGGAGACCATTTCTTGGTTAAAAATCTGTACGTTTTAGCCTTTGGTATTTTTGAAAATGGTCATTCATGGCTATTTTCGACAAAAATGGGGGTTGTGTGGCCATTGATCATCGACTAGAGGCTCATACACCTCACCCCACATATGTTTCCTTGCCATAGATCACATTCTTGGATTTCTGGTGGAGACCATTTCTTGGTAAAAAAATCCGTAGGTGTTAGCCTTCGGTATTATTGAAAATGGTCGTTCATGGCTATTTTCGACAAAAATGGGGGTTGTGTGGCCATTGATCATCGACCAGACGCTCATACACCTCACCCCACATATGTTTCCTTGCCATAGATCACATTCTTGGATTTCTGGTGGAGACCATTTCTTGGTCTAAAATCCGTAGGTGTTAGCCTCTAGTATTATTGAAAATGGTCGCTCATGGCTATTTTCAAGGTCGCTCATGGCTATTTTCATAAAAAATGGGGGTTGTGTGGCCATTTATCATCGACTAGAGGCTCATAAACCTCACCCACATATGTTTCATTGCCATAGATTACATTCTTGGATTTCTAGTGGAAACCATTTCTTGGTTAAAAACTCGTACGTGTTAGCCTTCGGTATTATTGAAAATGGTCATTCATGGCTATTTTTGGCAAAATGGGGGTTGTGTGTCCATTGATCGTCGACCAGAGGCTCATACACCTCACCCCACATATGTTTCCTTGTCGTAGATCACATTCTTGGATTTCTGGTGGAGACCATTTCTTGGTCAAAAATCCGTAGGTGTTAGCCTTCGATATTATTGAAAATGGTCATTCATGGCTATTTTCGGCAAAATGGGGGTTGTGTGGCCATTGATCGTCGACCAGAGGCTCATACACCTCACCCCACATATGTTTCCTTGTCGTAGATCACATTCTTGGATTTCTGGTGGAGACCATTTCTTGGTCAAAAATCTGTAGGTGTTAGCCTTCGATATTATTGAAAATGGTAGTTCATGGCTATTTTCGACAAAAATGGAGGTTGTGTGGCCATTGATCATCGACCAGAGGCTCATACACCTCACCCCACATATGTTTCCTTGCCATAGATCACATTCTTGGATTTCTGGTGGAGACCATTTCTTGGTCAAAAATCCGTAGGTGTTAGCCTTCGATATTATTGAAAATGGTCGTTCATGGCTATTTTCGACAAAAATGGGGGTTGTGTGGCCATTGATCATCGACCAGACGCTCATACACCTCACCCCACATATGTTTCCTTGCCATAGATCACATTCTTGGATTTCTGGTGGAGACCATTTCTTGGACTAAAATCCGTAGGTGTTAGCCTCTAGTATTATTGAAAATGGTCGCTCATGGCTATTTTCAAGGTCGCTCATGGCTATTTTCATAAAAAATGGGGGTTGTGTGGCCATTTATCATCGACTAGAGGCTCATAAACCTCACCCCACATATGTTTCCTTGCCATAGATTACATTCTTGGATTTCTGGTGGAAACCAT
Source organism: Zea mays (assembly GCF_902167145.1). NCBI lineage: Eukaryota > Viridiplantae > Streptophyta > Magnoliopsida > Poales > Poaceae > Zea > Zea mays. The sequence continues at coordinate 10,478 of NW_023367025.1, read as the reverse complement.
TTCTTGGTTAAAAACTCGTACTTGTTAGCCTTCGGTATTATTGAAAATGGTCATTCATGGCTATTTTCGGCAAAATGGGGGTTGTGTGGCCATTGATCGTCGACCAGAGGCTCATACACCTCACCCCACATATGTTTCCTTGTCGTAGATCACATTCTTGGATTTCTGGTGGAGACCATTTCTTGGTCAAAAATCCGTAGGTGTTAGCCTTCGATATTATTGAAAATGGTCATTCATGGCTATTTTCGGCAAAATGGGGGTTGTGTGGCCATTGATCGTCGACCAGAGGCTCATACACCTCACCCCACATATGTTTCCTTGTCGTAGATAACATTCTTGGATTTCTGGTGGAGACCATTTCTTGGTCAAAAATCCGTAGGTGTTAGCCTTCGATATTATTGAAAATGGTCGTTCATGGCTATTTTCGACAAAAATGGGGGTTGTGTGGCCATTGATCATCGACCAGAGGCTCATACACCTCACCCCACATATGTTTCCTGGCCATAGATCACATTCTTGGATTTCTGGTGGAGACCATTTCTTGGTCAAAAATCCGTAGGTGTTAGCCTTCGGTATTATTGAAAATGGTCGTTCATGGCTATTTTCGACAAAAATGGGGGTTGTGTGGCCATTGATCATCGACCAGACGCTCATACACCTCACCCCACATATGTTTCCTTGCCATAGATCACATTCTTGGATTTCTGGTGGAGACCATTTCTTGGTCTAAAATCCGTAGGTGTTAGCCTCTAGTATTATTGAAAATGGTCGCTCATGGCTATTTTCATGGTCGCTCATGGCTATTTTCATAAAAAATGGGGGTTGTGTGGCCATTGATCGTCGACCAGAGGCTCATACACCTCACCCCACATATGTTTCCTTGCCATAGATCACATTCTTGGATTTCTGGTGGAGACCGTTTCTTGGTCAAAAATCCGTAGGTGTTAGCCTTCGGTATTATTGAAAATGGTCGTTCATGGCTATTTTCGACAAAAATGGGGGTTGTGTGGCCATTGATCATCGACCAGACGCTCATACACCTCACCCCACATATGTTTCCTTGCCATAGATCACATTCTTGGATTTCTGGTGGAGACCATTTCTTGGTCTAAAATCCGTAGGTGTTAGCCTCTAGTATTATTGAAAATGGTCGCTCATGGCTATTTTCAAGGTCGCTCATGGCTATTTTCATAAAAAATGGGGGTTGTGTGGCCATTTATCATCGACTAGAGGCTCATAAACCTCACCCCACATATGTTTCCTTGCCATAGATTACATTCTTGGATTTCTGGTGGAAACCATTTCTTGGTTAAAAACTCGTACGTGTTAGCCTTCGGTATTATTGAAAATGGTCATTCATGGCTATTTTTGGCAAAATGGGGGTTGTGTGGCCATTGATCATCGACCAGAGGCTCGTACACCTCACCCCACATATGTTTCCTTGCCATAGATCACATTCTTGGATTTCTGGTGGAGACCATTTCTTGGTCAAAAATCCGTACGTGTTAGCCTTTGGTATTTTTGAAAATGATCATTCATGGCTATTTTCGACAAAAATGGGGGTTGTGTGGCCATTGATCATCGACTAGAGGCTCATACACCTCACCCCACATATGTTTCCTTGCCATAGATCACATTCTTGGATTTCTGGTGGAGACCATTTCTTGGTCAAAAATCCGTAGGTGTTAGCCTTCGGTATTATTGAAAATGGTCATTCATGGCTATTTTCGACAAAAATGGGGGTTGTGTGGCCATTGATCATCGACCAGACGCTCATACACCTCACCCCACATATGTTTCCTTGCCATAGATCACATTCTTGGATTTCTGGTGGAGACCATTTCTTGGTCTAAAATCCGTAGGTGTTAGCCTCTAGTATTATTGAAAATGGTCGCTCATGGCTATTTTCAAGGTCGCTCATGGCTATTTTCATAAAAAATGGGGGTTGTGTGGCCATTTATCATCGACTAGAGGCTCATAAACCTCACCCACATATGTTTCATTGCCATAGATTACATTCTTGGATTTCTAGTGGAAACCATTTCTTGGTTAAAAACTCGTACGTGTTAGCCTTCGGTATTATTGAAAATGGTCATTCATGGCTATTTTCGGCAAAATGGGGGTTGTGTGTCCATTGATCGTCGACCAGAGGCTCATACACCTCACCCCACATATGTTTCCTTGTCGTAGATCACATTCTTGGATTTCTGGTGGAGACCATTTCTTGGTCAAAAATCCGTAGGTGTTAGCCTTCGATATTATTGAAAATGGTCATTCATGGCTATTTTCTGCAAAATGGGGGTTGTGTGGCCATTGATCGTCGACCAGAGGCTCATACACCTCACCCCACATATGTTTCCTTGTCGTAGATCACATTCTTGGATTTCTGGTGGAGACCATTTCTTGGTCAAAAATCCGTAGGTGTTAGCCTTCGATATTATTGAAAATGGTAGTTCATGGCTATTTTCGACAAAAATGGAGGTTGTGTGGCCATTGATCATCGACCAGAGGCTCATACACCTCACCCCACATATGTTTCCTTGCCATAGATCACATTCTTGGATTTCTGGTGGAGACCATTTCTTGGTCAAAAATCCGTAGGTGTTAGCCTTCGGTATTATTGAAAATGGTCGTTCATGGCTATTTTCGACAAAAATGGGGGTTGTGTGCCCATTGATCATCGACCAGACGCTCATACACCTCACCCCACATATGTTTCCTTGCCATAGATCACATTCTTGGATTTCTGGTGGAGACCATTTCTTGGTCTAAAATCCGTAGGTGTTAGCCTCTAGTATTATTGAAAATGGTCGCTCATGGCTATTTTCAAGGTCGCTCATGGCTATTTTCATAAAAAATGGGGGTTGTGTGGCCATTTATCATCGACTAGAGGCTCATAAACCTCACCCCACATATGTTTCCTTGCCATAGATTACATTCTTGGATTTCTGGTGGAAACCATTTCTTGGTTAAAAACTCGTACGTGTTAGCCTTCGGTATTATTGAAAATGGTCATTCATGGCTATTTTCGGCAAAATGGGGGTTGTGTGGCCATTGATCGTCGACCAGAGGCTCATACACCTCACCCCACATATGTTTCCTTGTCGTAGATCACATTCTTGGATTTCTGGTGGAGACCATTTCTTGGTCAAAAATCCGTAGGTGTTAGCCTTCGATATTATTGAAAATGGTCATTCATGGCTATTTTCGGCAAAATGGGGGTTGTGTGGCCATTGATCGTCGACCAGAGGCTCATACACCTCACCCCACATATGTTTCCTTGTCGTAGATAACATTCTTGGATTTCTGGTGGAGACCATTTCTTGGTCAAAAATCCGTAGGTGTTAGCCTTCGATATTATTGAAAATGGTCGTTCATGGCTATTTTCGACAAAAATGGGGGTTGTGTGGCCATTGATCATCGACCAGAGGCTCATACACCTCACCCCACATATGTTTCCTGGCCATAGATCACATTCTTGGATTTCTGGTGGAGACCATTTCTTGGTCAAAAATCCGTAGGTGTTAGCCTTCGGTATTATTGAAAATGGCCGTTCATGGCTATTTTCGACAAAAATGGGGGTTGTGTGGCCATTGATCATCGACCAGACGCTCTTACACCTCACCCCACATATGTTTCCTTGCCATAGATCACATTCTTGGATTTATGGTGGAGACCATTTCTTGATCTAAAATCCGTAGGTGTTAGCCTCTAGTATTATTGAAAATGGTCGCTCATGGCTATTTTCAAGGTCGCTCATGGCTATTTTCATAAAAAATGGGGGTTGTGTGGCCATTGATCGTCGACCAGAGGCTCATACACCTCACCCCACATATGTTTCCTTGCCATAGATCACATTCTTGGATTTCTGGTGGAGACCGTTTCTTGGTCAAAAATCCGTAGGTGTTAGCCTTCGGTATTATTGAAAATGGTCGTTCATGGCTATTTTCGACAAAAATGGGGGTTGTGTGGCCATTGATCATCGACCAGACGCTCATACACCTCACCCCACATATGTTTCCTTGCCATAGATCACATTCTTGGATTTCTGGTGGAGACCATTTCTTGGTCTAAAATCCGTAGGTGTTAGCCTCTAGTATTATTGAAAATGGTCGCTCATGGCTATTTTCAAGGTCGCTCATGGCTATTTTCATAAAAAATGGGGGTTGTGTGGCCATTTATCATCGACTAGAGGCTCATAAACCTCACCCCACATATGTTTCCTTGCCATAGATTACATTCTTGGATTTCTGGTGGAAACCATTCTTGGTTAAAAACTCGTACGTGTTAGCCTTCGGTATTATTGAAAATGGTCATTCATGGCTATTTTTGGCAAAATGGGGGTTGTGTGGCCATTGATCATCGACCAGAGGCTCGTACACCTCACCCCACATATGTTTCCTTGCCATAGATCACATTCTTGGATTTCTGGTGGAGACCATTTCTTGGTCAAAAATCCGTACGTGTTAGCCTTTGGTATTTTTGAAAATGATCATTCATGGCTATTTTCGACAAAAATGGGGGTTGTGTGGCCATTGATCATCGACTAGAGGCTCATACACCTCACCCCACATATGTTTCCTTGCCATAGATCACATTCTTGGATTTCTGGTGGAGACCATTTCTTGGTCAAAAATCCGTAGGTGTTAGCCTTCGGTATTATTGAAAATGGTCATTCATGGCTATTTTCGACAAAAATGGGGGTTGTGTGGCCATTGATCATCGACCAGACGCTCATACACCTCACCCCACATATGTTTCCTTGCCATAGATCACATTCTTGGATTTCTGGTGGAGACCATTTCTTGGTCTAAAATCCGTAGGTGTTAGCCTCTAGTATTATTGAAAATGGTCGCTCATGGCTATTTTCAAGGTCGCTCATGGCTATTTTCATAAAAAATGGAGCTTGTGTGGCCATTTATCATCGACTAGAGGCTCATAAACCTCACCCCACATATGTTTCCTTGCCATAGATTACATTCTTGGATTTCTGGTGGAGACCATTTCTTGGTTAAAAACTCGTACGTGTTAGCCTTCGGTATTATTGAAAATGGTCATTCATGGCTATTTTCGGCAAAATGGGGGTTGTGTGGCCATTGATCGTCGACCAGAGGCTCATACACCTCACCCCACATATGTTTCCTTGCCATAGATCATATTCTTGGATTTCTGGTGGAGACCATTTCTTGGTCAAAAATCCGTAGGTGTTAGCCTTCGGTATTATTGTAAATGGTCATTCATGGCTATTTTCGAAAAAATGGGGGTTGTGTGGCCATTGATCATCGACCAGAGGCTCATACACCTCACTACACATATGTTTCCTTGCCATATATCACATTCTTGGATTTATGGTGGAGACCATTTCTTGGTCAAAAATCCGTAGGTGTTAGCCTTCAATGTCATTGAAAATGGTCGTTCATGGCTATTTTCGACAAAAATTAGGGTTGTGTGGCCATTGATCGTCGACCAGAGGCTCATACACCTCACCCCACATATGTTTCCTTGCCATAGATCACATTCTTGGATTTCTGATGGAGACCATTTCTTGGTCAAAAATCCGTAGGTGTTAGCCTTCGGTATTATTGAAAATGGTCGTTCATGGCTATTTTCGACAAAAATGGGGGTTGTGTGGCCATTGATCATCGACCAGACGCTCATACACCTCACCCCACATATGTTTCCTTGCCATAGATCACATTCTTGGATTTCTGGTGGAGACCATTTCTTGGTTAAAAACTCGTACGTGTTAGCCTTCGGTATTATTGAAAATGGTCATTCATGGCTATTTTCTGCAAAATGGGGGTTGTGTGGCCATTGATCATCGACCAGAGGCTCGTACACCTCACCCCACATATGTTTCCTTGCCATAGATCACATTCTTGGATTTCTGGTGGAGACCATTTCTTGGTTAAAAATCCGTACGTGTTAGCCTTTGGTATTTTTGAAAATGGTCATTCATGGCTATTTTCGACAAAAATGGGGGTTGTGTGGCCATTGATCATCGACTAGAGGCTCATACACCTCACCCCACATATGTTTCCTTGCCATAGATCACATTCTTGGATTTCTGGTGGAGACCATTTCTTGGTAAAAAATCCGTAGGTGTTAGCCTTCGGTATTATTGAAAATGGTCGTTCATGGCTATTTTCGACAAAAATGGGGGTTGTGTGGCCATTGATCATCGACCAGACGCTCGTACACCTCACCCCACATATGTTTCCTTGCCATAGATCACATTCTTGGATTTCTGGTGGAGACCATTTCTTGGTCTAAAATCCGTAGGTGTTAGCCTCTAGTATTATTGAAAATGGTCGCTCATGGCTATTTTCAAGGTCGCTCATGGCTATTTTCATAAAAAATGGGGGTTGTGTGGCCATTTATCATCGACTAGAGGCTCATAAACCTCACCCCACATATGTTTCATTGCCATAGATTACATTCTTGGATTTCTGGTGGAAACCATTTCTTGGTTAAAAACTCGTACGTGTTAGCCTTCGGTATTATTGAAAATGGTCATTCATGGCTATTTTCGGCAAAATGGGGGTTGTGTGGCCATTGATCGTCGACCAGAGGCTCATACACCTCACCCCACATATGTTTCCTTGTCGTAGATCACATTCTTGGATTTCTGGTGGAGACCATTTCTTGGTCAAAAATCCGTAGGTGTTAGCCTTCGATATTATTGAAAATGGTCATTCATGGCTATTTTCGGCAAAATGGGGGTTGTGTGGCCATTGATCGTCGACCAGAGGCTCATACACCTCACCCCACATATGTTTCCTTGTCGTAGATCACATTCTTGGATTTCTGGTGGAGACCATTTCTTGGTCAAAAATCAGTAGGTGTTAGCCTTCGATATTATTGAAAATGGTCGTTCATGGCTATTTTCGACAAAAATGGAGGTTGTGTGGCCATTGATCATCGACCAGAGGCTCATACACCTCACCCCACATATGTTTCCTTGCCATAGATCACATTCTTGGATTTCTGGTGGAGACCATTTCTTGGTCAAAAATCCGTAGGTGTTAGCCTTCGGTATTATTGAAAATGGTCGTTCATGGCTATTTTCGACAAAAATGGGGGTTGTGTGGCCATTGATCATCGACCAGACGCTCATACACCTCACCCCACATATGTTTCTTTGCCATAGATCACATTCTTGGATTTCTGGTGGAGACCATGTCTTGGTCTAAAATCCGTAGGTGTTAGCCTCTAGTATTATTGAAAATGGTCGCTCATGGCTATTTTCAAGGTCGCTCATGGCTATTTTCATAAAAAATGGGGGTTGTGTGGCCATTTATCATCGACTAGAGGCTCATAAACCTCACCCCACATATGTTTCCTTGCCATAGATTACATTCTTGGATTTCTGGTGGAAACCATTTCTTGGTTAAAAACTCGTACGTGTTAGCCTTCGGTATTATTGAAAATGGTCATTCATGGCTATTTTCGGCAAAATGTGGGTTGTGTGGCCATTGATCGTCGACCAGAGGCTCATACACCTCACCCCACATATGTTTCCTTGTCGTAGATCACATTCTTGGATTTCTGGTGGAGACCATTTCTTGGTCAAAAATCCGTAGGTGTTAGCCTTCGATATTATTGAAAATGGTCATTCATGGCTATTTTCGGCAAAATGGGGGTTGTGTGGCCATTGATCATCGACTAGAGGCTCATACACCTCACCCCACATATGTTTCCTTGTCGTAGATCACATTCTTGGATTTCTGGTGGAGACCATTTCTTGGTCAAAAATCCGTAGGTGTTAGCCTTCGATATTATTGAAAATGGTCGTTCATGGCTATTTTCGACAAAAATGGGGGTTGTGTGGCCATTGATCATCGACCAGAGGCTCATACACCTCACCCCACATATGTTTCCTTCCCATAGATCACATTCTTGGATTTCTGGTGGAGACCATTTCTTGGTCAAAAATCCGTAGGTGTTAGCCTTCGGTATTATTGAAAATGGTCGTTCATGGCTATTTTCGACAAAAATGGGGGTTGTGTGGCCATTGATCATCGACCAGACGCTCATACACCTCACCCCACATATGTTTCCTTGCCATAGATCACATTCTTGGATTTCTGGTGGAGACCATTTCTTGGTCTAAAATCCGTAGGTGTTAGCCTCTAGTATTATTGAAAATGGTCGCTCATGGCTATTTTCAAGGTCGCTCATGGCTATTTTCATAAAAAATGGGGGTTGTGTGGCCATTGATCGTCGACCAGAGGCTCATACACCTCACCCCACATATGTTTCCTTGCCATAGATCACATTCTTGGATTTCTGGTGGAGACCATTTCTTGGTCAAAATTCCGTAGGTGTTAGCCTTCGGTATTATTGAAAATGGTCGTTCATGGCTATTTTCGACAAAAATGGGGGTTGTGTGGCCATTGATCATCGACCAGACGCTCATACACCTCACCCCACATATGTTTCCTTGCCATAGATCACATTCTTGGATTTCTGGTGGAGACCATTTCTTGGTCTAAAATCCGTAGGTGTTAGCCTCTAGTATTATTGAAAATGGTCGCTCATGGCTATTTTCAAGGTCGCTCATGGCTATTTTCATAAAAAATGGGGGTTGTGTGGCCATTGATCGTCGACCAGAGGCTCATACACCTCACCCCACATATGTTTCCTTGCCATAGATCACATTCTTGGATTTCTGGTGGAGACCATTTCTTGGTCAAAATTCCGTAGGTGTTAGCCTTCGGTATTATTGAAAATGGTCGTTCATGGCTATTTTCGACAAAAATGGGGGTTGTGTGGCCATTGATCATCGACCAGACGCTCATACACCTCACCCCACATATGTTTCCTTGCCATAGATCACATTCTTGGATTTCTGGTGGAGACCATTTCTTGGTCTAAAATCCGTAGGTGTTACCCTCTAGTATTATTGAAAATGGTCGCTCATGGCTATTTTCAAGGTCGCTCATGGCTATTTTCATAAAAAATGGGGGTTGTGTGGCCATTTATCATCGACTAGAGGCTCATAAACCTCACCCCACATATGTTTCCTTGCCATAGATTACATTCTTGGATTTCTGGTGGAAACCATTTCTTGGTTAAAAACTCGTACGTGTTAGCCTTCGGTATTATTGAAAATGGTCATTCATGGCTATTTTCGGCAAAATGGGGGTTGTGTGGCCATTGATCATCGACCAGAGGCTCATACACCTCACCCCACATATGTTTCCTTGTCGTAGATCACATTCTTGGATTTCTGGTGGAGACCATTTCTTGGTCAAAAATCCATAGGTGTTAGCCTTCGATATTATTGAAAATGGTCGTTCATGGCTATTTTCGACAAAAATGGGGGTTGTGTGGCCATTGATTATCGACCAGAGGCTCATACACCTCACCCCACATATGTTTCCTTGCCATAGATCACATTCTTGGATTTCTGGTGGAGACCATTTCTTGGTCAAAAATCCGTAGGTGTTAGCCTTCGGTATTATTGTAAATGGTCATTCATGGCTATTTTCGACAAAAATGGGGGTTGTGTGGCCATTGATCATCGACCAGAGGCTCATACACCTCACCCCACATATGTTTCCTTGCCATCGATCACATTCTTGGATTTCTGGTGGAGACCATTTCTTGGTCAAAAATCCGTAGGTCTTAGCCTCTAATATTATTGAAAAATGGTCGCTCATGGCTATTTTCAAGGTCGCTCATGGCTATTTTCATAAAAAATGGGGGTTGTGTGGCCATTTATCATCGACTAGAGGCTCATAAACCTCACCCCACATATGTTTCCTTGCCATAGATTACATTCTTGGATTTCTGGTGGAAACCATTTCTTGGTTAAAAACTCGTACGTGTTAGCCTTCGGTATTATTGAAAATGGTCATTCATGGCTATTTTCGGCAAAATGGGGGTTGTGTGGCCATTGATCGTCGACCAGAGGCTCATACACCTCACCCCACATATGTTTCCTTGTCGTAGATCACATTCTTGGATTTCTGGTGGAGACCATTTCTTGGTCAAAAATCCGTAGGTGTTAGCCTTCGATATTATTGAAAATGGTCGTTCATGGCTATTTTCGACAAAAATGGGGGTTGTGTGGCCATTGATCATCGACCAGAGGCTCATACACCTCACCCCACATATGTTTCCTTGCCATAGATCACATTCTTGGATTTCTGGTGGAGACCATTTCTTGGTCAAAAATCCGTAGGTGTTATACTTCGGTATTATTGTAAATGGTCATTCATGGCTATTTTCGACAAAAATGGGGGTTGTGTGGCCATTGATCATCGACCAGAGGCTCATACACCTCACCCCACATATGTTTCCTTGCCATAGATCACATTCTTGGATTTCTGGTGGAGACCATTTCTTGGTCAAAAATTCGTAGGTCTTAGCCTCTAATATTATTGAAAATGGTCGCTCATGGCTATTTCCATAAAAAAATGGGGGTTGTGTGGCCATTTATCATCGACTAGAGGCTCATAAATCTCACCCCA